>NW_026716977.1:0-14437 GCF_029784015.1 Lycium ferocissimum | reverse complement strand
TTTCAAAGAAGTCAAGAACAAAAGTTTTAGCATTTCTGGGAGATAATCATTATAGCGTCACCCCGTATGTTTTCAATAAGATCGAAAGAAAGAAAGGGTACCTTAACATAACTTTCGTCCTTACATTAACCCTACCCCCGAGCCGTTTTTCCCATTCAAACTTTGCGGGTTAAGCCTTTAAAAGCTTATAAGGTAACAGAAAATAAAGTGCAAAAAATTTAAAAGGGTTTTCCTATCCCACTTTTTGCCCCAAATCTCAAAACAATGAAACACAAAACAACATAAACAATCCATGAAGAGATTATATTAAAATTTAAAACCCAAATCAATAAAATTCAAAAATAAACCCCATAGTCATCAACTTCAACTTAATCCCCCAACTTCTCTACCACCATTCTTTGACTTTAAGACTTACTAAACCCCCAAATAAACCAACATAAGCAATAAGATGAAAACATACCTTATATTTGAAACTTTTCCCACAAACTTTCCTCGAAAATTACCACAACTTCATCTAGGGCAAGAACCAACACTTCTATGAACTAAGGTTTTTGGTTTTTGATCCTTTTTTGTTTGTTTTGGGGGTGTTTATTGTTGGGGGGAGTTTAGAGGGACAATAGGGATTTTTTTTTTCGGGAAAAAAAACCTGGGTCAGGGAAAAAAATCTATTTAAACGGAAAAAATTATCCCCCGATTCCAAAAAATTTTAAAAGACCCAAAGTACGTGACGTATTAAAGTATTCCAACCTTATCCCGTATTGGGGAGGAAAAAAAATTTTTTCAAAATTTTTTGTAAGGACGTTCAAATTTACGGGACTTACAGCCCCGGGCCGTACTTTATCCCGTACTTCTTAATGGATCAACTTCTTGGAAAAAGAAATGAACTTCAATTTAAATAAGTTATTCATTCCAAACTCCTCATATTCGGGTCTTTCCCCCGGGACCAAAAATTTGGAAATTTTGCCCAAATTTTCCAAATTTTCGCGATTTTTAAATTTTTTCAATTCCCTTTATCCCGAAACCTTTAGCGCTTAATATTTTAAAAGTATTCCCTTTAAACCCTTTTAAAAGGTCCCTAACCTCTCCGGCTTACATTAGTTTACTTAATTAAATAAAATTTCTTTTTTTGTGTAAACTTTTTGGGGGTTTTCGGGAATAGAAAAACGGAATTTGTTTGGTGCTACACCAAGGCTATGCCCCTTGTTTTGATAAAGGAATTATGTGATGTTTGTCCCCGTTTTTTTCTTGTCCGATTCTTTTTAACATGGGGAGCAATCTTAGCCCAATGTTACGATCTGTTAAAACTCCCGGGGAATTTTTCCCGGTCGTTTTGGCGGGACCTTCATGAGCCCTCTTTCTACCTGAGGCTATTTGATGAATTTAGGGAACCATCTTCCGTGTCCCCGGACTTTATTTTTTTGTCTCCCCCTTATCCTTAGCGTTTTTATTTATTTTTTAAATGAACTATTCCTAGACAGGTTTTTGAGTAGATGTTCTTTTGTACAGGGTAATGACTAGTATTTCGCATTAATTTTTATGGTTTTGACTTGTTTTTATTTTTTATCTTCTTTTATTTTAAATTTTTGGGAAATTGACTAAGTAATTGGTTCCCCCGGGGGAAAAAGGGTGCCATCAAGTTTTGGGTGGAACACAACACCTCTTTCAAATTTGCACCTTGCAATGAACAAGTTCCCCCCTTTCGTTCAGAGTTATCCATACACACCTCATTACCCCGATGCTCAATCAAATTTACCCCTTTAAACACTTATTTAAAACCTCACAAAGAAACTCATTTGAACTTTTCCCATTGAAAATTTTCGCCCTTCCCCCCACAAATACCCTACCATTTTTTGGGGGATCTACATTTTATAAGATAAGAACTTTTAATGCTATAACACCCCTCTAATCAACATCCCAAAATTCATCAAAACAACCCCAACAAGGCTATAAGAAAAATAATATCATGCTTAAAACCTTCACCCCCAAGGGGATTAGAAATCCCAAAGTAAATTTAAAAAAGATAACCCAAGTCATCCTCATAATCATGGCATACAGGGAAATCTTTGGATCAACATCATGTTCAAAACCCCATCATTTTCAGTTAATCCCCATTACTAGAGGCAAACCTTCCCTTATCTTCAAAAAAATCAGGTTTTGGGTTACACCCCGGAAATTTGATTCCCAAATCACGTTTGAGCTCAAGGAAAAATTTTAAAGTAAAAAAAGAGGGAAAATTTCAAAAGGGCAAGGAAGTGAGATAATTTTGAAATTAAAAAATGTTTGAAAGATCTTAAAAGATATATAGCCCTAAGTTAAAGGGGGGTACATTCAAGATTTTATAAAGGTTTAAGGAAAGTTATAGGGATAATATATAATTTTAAAACCCTCAAGAAGGATCCTTGACCCCCCAAGTGGAACCCCCAAAAAGTTTTTTTTTAAGTTATTTTTTAGGATCGTTTTAAAGCCATAACCCCATCATTTTTTAATTTTAAGACTAAAAAAATTAAAGTTGTAGATAATTCAATTATTTTTCCCAAACCCAAATTGCGTGGGCCATGAGACATGGGGATAAAAAGTTAGGGATTTTTTAAGGCAAAAAGGTCAATTTGGGCGGGGGGCCCCAACCCCGACCGCGGGCCGGCCCCTCTGCTTTTTTGGGGAAACACCCTTTTACCCATTTTCATAACAAAGGCCCAGAATATTTTAGAGGGGGGAAGAGAGCCCAAGAGAAAAACCAAGTTTGACGTTGGGGCCCCAATTGGGGGCCCCCAAGAGTAAATGTCAAGTTTTTGTCATGTTTTAAGCTAAAAAATTGAATTGGGGGTTTTTTTTTTTTTGGTGTATCCAAAAAGGGTTTGTTTAAGATGTTAAGATGTTCTTACCATGATAAATTGAGGGATTTATTAGAATGAAAAAAATGACATTGAAAGTTCTTTAAAATTTTTTGGATATCAAATGACTTTTTTTTGGTATGATTAAATGGATAGAATTATTGGATATTGATATAAAATGATAGTTTATATTGTTGTTGATGTTTTTGATAAGTTGGTGTTTTAAATTTTGGGAGAATAAAGTGAATGTAATATCGTATACAAAATACGGGCGTTTTGGTGTATATTTTTGGGAGTTGATGTTTTGATTTTAAAAGAGGCTTATTGAGATGGTTTTTGTTGTTTTTGGTTCCCGTTTGATTTTAATGGAAGGGAATTAAAGGGAAACAAAGGTTTTGGGAAAACCCCAATTTTCGGGAATTTACAGCTAAAAGAAAATTTTTCAAGTTGTCCACGGTATTTTTACCCTTTTTTGGGTTTGGGGTTTTTTGGGAAGCATAATTTAAAGCTAATCACGTGCCAAGGTATGTAAGGAAAAACCCCCTTTTTCCATGATTTTTGTTGTTAGTTCTTTTGTACTCCTTGATTCCATTCTTAGACGATAAGGTCTAAATGCTTATGATGCCTTATTGATATTGTATCCTATTCTTTTAAGGGGAACAACCTTAAGGTCCCAGTTAGTTGTGTATATGGTTTTATAATGATTTCGGGGAAAGAGAATAAAAAAAACACAAAGTTTGATTTTAAAAACCATCCGGGGGGTTTTAGATTTTACTACCATTTCATTTACGATTTATGTTTTTCCAAGTTTTACCCCTTTGTTTTGATATGATTTTTATTTTTTAGGTGGGGCAATAAGATGAAATTGAGTGAATATAAGTAGTAAAAATTTCATAATAATTTACCCTAAAACCCTGGAAGTAGCCCCCCTAAGTCTAGGGGATACAAATTTGATAACTTCTTATAAAGATAAGGCTAGTAACAGATTGTGTAATTGATTAGTGACTTATGATATGAATTAAAATTGATATTTAGGAGGGGTTTTGGGTATATGGTGATTTTAAGACGGAGCGGGTTTGGGGCATCATTATTTGAACGCCCAAATCATTATTAGGGCCACCCGGGGACTAGTATCCGAAGCGGCGCCCCGGGGGAATTTTTTAAAATGTCAACGGATTTTGGGTTTTATTTTTTATTTAAAATTTTTTTGAATTTCGGGCACATTTATGTTTTTCAGCCATTTTTTAAATTTGGTTTTTTTCCTGAATCAAATTATGATTATGATTTGTTACCACCCATCTCGACTTGCCCCCAAAGCCTTTTTCCAAACCCCGTTTCATGCCCTTTTAAACCCAAAGGTTTGGGGTTATGCTAGAATCTTGAGTCAGGGATTTAAAAACCCTACGGAGCGTTAAGTCATGTATAGATATGTATAGGGGGTATGTGGGGAAACCCCACTCTTGTTCGGTTTACTTTAGGGGAAAAGGGCCCTTGGTATATTTTAGATTCGACGTGGCTTAGTCATTTTATTTTAAAAAGTATGTATTTTAGATGATTTCAATTGGTTTAAAAGTACTTATTTGATTTTTTTCAAACGTCATAAAGATAATTTTTTTATTTGAAAGTTTCATTTTTTTAAATTTTTTTAAAATAAAAGTTTTAAAGAGCGAATGTTAAGGGTTCCGCTCGAATTTTGGGTTTTCCCTCATCCCCCACATTTTTTGGGGTGACAAAGTAGTATGAAGTGGGTTTTACGGGTTGCTAAAAAAGTCGTGTCGGAGAATCTTGTTCAGGGTGTTGTCGCCCACACTTAAAAACGAGGTTTTGGGGCTCGGGAGGGTTTTCCCCTTCATTGATCCTGATTGTGCTATGACCCGTGTTATAGGCCTTGAATCTTTGCCACTAATTTTAAGATTTGTTTTTGATTGGGGTTTTAAATTATTGATTGCAAGGGAATTGCCGGGGGAAAGGTAAGTTATTATATTAAGATTGCTATTTGGGGAAGGGGTTTTGGTTAAAGGATTTGGGGAAAAAGGATTTTTTTATCAAATTTGAGAATCCATTTAAAAAAGTTTTGACATATAGTATTGGGGTTGTAAATGTTTTTTGGGGGGTATTGATATATTTTTATTTTGCCTTGGGGTTTTTTGGGTTTCTATGTTGGGGGGGTAAAATTCGAGGGGGTTTTCCAAAATTTGGGTTTAAAAAATTTATTGGGGATATATTGGGTAACAAAGGGGCCCAAGAAGAAAGGGTTTAAAAATAGTTTAAATTAGGAAAAGGGGAATTTTAAAAGGGTTCGAAGAGTTTGAGGAGGAAATTTCTCGAGGAATGAAGGAGTGAGGATTAAGTAATTCTCTTTTGGTTAAAATAAGGGAATAATAAAATTAATTTATTCAAATAATGCGATAAGATTAAGAAGAGACTTAAGGGGGAAACAAAAGATAACGGAGTCTTCGAGGTAGTTAATATAAAAAAGGGGATTAAATATAAAAATAAACAAAAAGAAAGAAAAATGATTATATGTTTGAGGAAAGGGGGTAATGTGTCCCTTTTAAAATCAAATAAGAAAAATCAAGAGGTTAAGGGGAAGGGAAACTTTTAGAAAAAGATAAGATTAAAAAGGACTTTTGGAATTGTAAGGGTAGTGATATTAATAAGCATAGGAATTGGGTAATTTTTTAGTCTTCATTTAACATTCGGGGCGAATTTTCTAAGAGGGGGAAAGGGTTTACACCAAAAAAATTTCCGATAAGGTCGGGGGATGGCTTAGTGTGAGCTCAAGGGGGAAAATTTAAAGTATAAAGGATAAAATTTGTATTAGGAAGATATTATCGACGATGATTGGGAAGATACGTTAAAAAATATATAATTAATCGTGCGAGGGGGGGCCCATGTAAATTTTTTAAAGGGCATATGACAAGTTATATGGATAATATATGTGAATTAAAACAACTCAAAAGGATCCTGAGCCAAACCAATGGAAGCCCCCCAAAAAATATTTTTAAGCTTTTTAGGATCTAACCGAGGCTTAAACCCCCCCATTATTTAATTTGGGAAAACTCCAAAATGTTTTGAAAATTTAATTAGCTTTCCCAAACCCTATGTCGTGGGGCCCTTTTAGACTAAGGATAAAAAATTATGGACGTTTTAAAGGGGAAAGGTCAGGTTGGCTCGGGCCCCCCCGTTTCAAGTTCGGGCCCCCTACCATTGATATTTAGGGAAATTTTCAGCCTTATCTACCTCATTTTCATACCAAAGGTCCAGAATATTTTAGAAGGGGAAGAGAGCCCTTAGAAGGCCCAAATTTTGACGTTCGGGTCCCAATTTAGGTCTGAAGAGAAAATGTAGTAAAGGTTTGCCGTCGTTTAAGCTAAAATTGAACTTGGGGTGTTGTTTTCGGGGGTGCTCAAAAAGGTTTTTTAAGATTTTAATGATGTTTTACCATGATCATTATGGGTTTTCTTAGAATAAAAAAATAAATTTAAAGTTTTTATAATTTTTTATATCAAATGGTTGGGTTTGGGATGATTAAAGGGTAGAATTAGTTTGGGAAATTTAATAAAATGATATTTATATTGTTTTTGATGTTTTTGATAAGTTGGTATTCTTTAATTTGGGGGGAATAAAATGAAAGGGTATCGTATGCGAACTGGGGGTTTTTGGGATTCGGGAGTTGATGTTTTTAGTTTAAAAGGCTTATTGGAAAGGGTTGGTTGTTGGGGTGATTGCTTGTTAAATTGTTTGAATTAAGGGGAAAAGAAGACTTCGGGAAAATGTTGCCCAAATTTAAAGTTAATTACGAGCTTAAAAATATATGAACCTTTTTCAAGGGCCACGTTTTTTTACCTTGATTGGGATTGGCCCTTTTTTGGGAAACATGTTGCTAATCACGTAAGCGCAAAAGAAGGCAAACCTTTCTTCTTTTGGATGATTCTTGTTGTTATTGTTCATATGTACTCCTAGATTCCTTCTTAGCGGAAAGGGTTAAATGTTTTTGGATGCCTTTTTATATTGTATTTTTTCCTTCCAAGGAAAAACCAAAAGGGGCCCGTTGAGTTGGTTTTGGTTTTTAATGATTTAGGGAAAAGATTTTTTACAAAAAACAAAATTTGATTTTCAAAAACCCCTCGAAGGGGATTTTACTACTTCTTTTACTTTCGATTTTTGTTTACATTCCAAAAATCATCCCTTTTTATTGATATGATCATTTATTTTTAGGGGGGAAAAAAAATTGGGGGAATATAAATAGTAAAAATTTTTAAATTTTTCCCCAAACCCGGGATTTTAATACAAGATACAAATTTGATAACCATAAAGACTAAAGCTAATCCGGATTGTGATAATTGATTAGGACTTATGATAGAATTGAAATTTATATTTGTGGATTAATTTGTTTTTATGATGGGATATTAACGGGAAAAGGGCCAAGGGCCATCATTTTTTGCCGTCCGGCCCCCATTTTTATGCCGGGGCCCTCCGGGATATTTGATACACCGTGGGCGTCCCGGGGCCTCTTAAATCTCGGGGCATGTGTGTTGGGTTTTATTATTTTCTTAAAGATTGTTTTTAGATTTTATAAATTTTTGTTTCTTCAAAAGGGGGCCTATTTGGTTAGATTATTTTTTTTAAGTCAAATTATGATTATGAGTTACCACCTTCATACTGAATTGTCCCCGGGGCCTTTTTTTTGGAGACCCTTCATGCCCCTAGATTTTTCGGGGTTTTTGGGGGTGTTGCGGGGATTTTCAAGTTCCCCTTTGAGCTGTTGTCATGATATTATGATTTTGGGGATGCCGGGGGCCCCCCCATCAAAAGTTGTTTACTTTGACCCCAAAGTTCGGGATATTTTCGAGATGTCGCAAAGGAGTTAAGTCATTTTATTTTAAAAAATAATATTTTAGATATTTCAAGGTTTAAAGTACTTTTTTGATTGAAAGTTTTCATAATCCAAAAGATAATATTTTATTTAGAAAAGTTTATTTTTAAAATTTTAAAACAAGCTGATAAAAACAAGGGTTCTTTTATAAAGGTCCTGCCCAAAATTGTGGTGTGCCCAAAAGGATGAATAATTCCTTATGTCTCCTTTATGATCCCCCAAAAACTAAAAAAAAACATTAGTAGAAAAAATTTCACTACTGTTTTTCCCCAACCCCTTACCTCCCCCGGGTGTTCTCATTTTCACCCTTATCCAAATCAAATCACAAGATTGATAATTCTTTTGGAAGAATATATTCTTTTTAAATTGAAAGGAACTGTTTAAAACTAACTTGACCCAAAAGAAGTTCCAACAAATTCAAAACGAAAAACTTGAAAGAATTTACAAAAAATATGGGGCTCGAACCAAAAAACAACTAAAGAACAATTACTAGTTGTTAATACGAGAATCAAAGAAAGAGATAAAAGTAGACAAACCTGGGCCCAAACATTTGGGGAAAAAATTTTAAAGTTTTTTTGGGGCTAACACTTAAAAAATTGGGAGTGTTTGCGGTTTTTTTAAAAAACGAATTTTTTGCGAGTTGTTGATAAACGGTTTTTTTTTTTGAAAAGAGATTTCTAATTTAAATTTTAAAAGGTTTCATCCCATAACTCCTTATACACACAAAGAAACCCCCCTAAAGTCGGTTAAAAACCGGGGCCAAACTTAGAAAATTTCTGTTGAAAAAAAAATCACTTTCCGAAACCCCCACACGCCTCGGGAGCGCCGGGTTTTTGGCTGTTCCCGGGTCGATACTTTTTTTTAATTAAAAATTTTGTTTTTTGGGGACTTGTTTGGGCCCCCCAAAAACATTTTTAACCCTTTTGATTTGGAAACTTTGAATCAAACCCCCTCTTTGGTCTTTTTCCCAAGATCAGAAGCCCTTATGAATTTAAGAACCCAAAAACTCAATCTATGCCCAAATCAACTTTTTTTTTCCTCAAATTTGATTTAAGTCCTCCGACTAGAAACAAAACCAAAAAAAAATTAGCTCCAAATAAACCCAAATTTAAACCCATTTTGTGTTCTCGAAGGTTTGAAGGTCCTTCAAATTGGATTCTTCATGCCCAAAGACCTCAAATTTCGTACCCAAAAGAGGTTTAACCCCTTCAAAACCTGAATCAACCTAAAAACCACAAAAACCCAAAAAGAACACCATTTTTATTTTTTTTTTTTGGGTTTTTTTTTCCCCTTTTTGTTTTTTTTTTTTTTTGTAAAACCAAGGAGAAGAAATAATAACTTCTAATTTTCCCATAAAAGAAAGTCCATAAAAACGTTAAAAATTAAAATCAAAAAAAAGATAGATTAGAAATCAAAGAGAGGGTGAAGAAAATTATAAAAGAAGAAAAAAAAGGGACTAAGACAATGAAACAAATTGACTTAATCCCAAAGGGAAGAGCTAATTAAAATTCAATTGAGACACAAAATTTTAATCCCCAAAAAAGGGAATTTAAAATGAAATCAATGGATAAAGGTTTTTCAATAATGGAATCCCCCTAATGAACTTTCCCAATCACTACAATTACACTAAACTAAGCTATCAATAATCACTCTTCAACAAAATTCTTTTATCATCCAAAAACTTTAAACACTTTCAAGAGATTTTCAAACATCCAAAAACTTACTCTAATGAAAGACTAAGGCTAGTATATATGGTATTCCTATTCAACAAAAGGGCCCCAAAAATGGGCCTTTTTCCAAAAAAACCCTTTTCTTCATTTAAATTGAAATCCTACCTCAAATTTGCACTCCTAGCCACTGTATTCCTAACAATTGATCTAAGAATTGCACTTGTACCCACCGATGGCTTGGCCCATCATTAATCCCCTCCAACATTACCCACATTCGTTGTGGTTTATATGGTTTTGGGGGCCCCAAAACTTTTTAGCATCAACTTTCTTTGAAGGCTGGGCCCTTGGGTTTTGGGCCCTTGGAAGGCTAAAATAGATGTGCCCTCTTTCGATCACCCATGGCCCGAAGTTATTCTATTCATTTTTTTATCTTAAGCCCCTTGTTCCCGGGAGATTGTGGTCTCGTAGATTTGTTGGGGTTTTTTACTTTTTATGACTAGTTTTTTATATTAGACTTGTTGATTTCATTTTTTATAAGTGGAGTATGTTTCCTTTTAAACCCTTTAATGACTTTTTTAAGTTGATTTTTAAAAGGGTTAAAAGGAAAAACGTTTTTTGATTTTAGGACGTTTGTTTTTATGATGGGTTCGTTGGGCCCGTTGGGGGTTTTGGGGCACCCAAGGGGTTTTTACCCAACTAAGTACTTGTTAGAACCTAGACCCCAAGGATCGGGGGCCCCAATTTTCCCTGGATGAAACTCCTTTGCATTTTTCCATCCGATTCAGTTTTTTATAGTCCCCTTTTAAAAGGGCGCCGGAGTTTTTCCCGAACAACCCCCGGGAACCTTCGGTGGCCCTTCGACCGTGCCCCAACCCCCGGAACCCTTTTTTGTCCTCAAACTGGGGTGCCCCGGGGGCTCCCCCTTTTTTTGAGATTGTTAGAGCGGCCGGTGATTGGGAAACCCGGAAGACAACGTTTTTGCCATTAGAGATCTATAATCGTTTCCGGCGCCCAAGATCTAACCTTTTTTTTGGGGTTCATCCTTTTTTTAGGGTCATTTCCTCGTTGTACGGATACGGGCCCTCCCTCCGCCCCCCTACCTTCCCCCGTGCTAGCCCCCCAGCGGTCCAGGGAGTTTTTGGGTCGGGGGAATGTCATGTAGATTATCAAATTTGATTTTATTTCCATTGATACCGTTTTTCTCCTCCAAAATGGGATCTCTAAACTAAAAATTTTTAAAGAATTATATAAAAAGAAGGTCCTGATACCACAATTATCCAAGCCGCACAATGGCACCACCTTTTTCCCCTGCAAGACGGTTTGTTAAATTTTTATACATGGTCTATCGACACGCGGATCAAGATGACCAAAGGACAAGATAATAAGAAAGAATAAAAAAGAAACATAAAAAATGATATTAAGAACAAAGAAAATGGTCTCGACGATCCCGTAGTTTGACCCTGGAAGGGAAACCCCGAAGAGCTGGGGGACAATAAAGAATAAATAATCTTAAAAAATTTTTAAATGATTACAAGTTGTTTTCATTCTTTTTTAATTGTACAAGAGGGGAAAACCTTTATTTTTAGTTTGACCAAAAGATCCACGAATAAACCCCCTAATTTTTTAGAATGTCTACAAAAATGTGTAATAAAGCGGGGGAAGTCCGGATATGTGTGCCTTGGTCTTCCCCCCCATGATCATCCCGAGGTGCAACGCAGACCCTGACCGACCCGCGTGCTTCTGGTGCCTCTTACTTGCCCACTCCTCCCGATCCCTCGTTTATGCCCCGTTTAAAATATGATACGACCGCTAGGTTTTTAAAATTTTACCTAATACATTAATTTTGTCCGTTTGAATCTTAAAATTATTTAAAAAAAAACCTCTTAAACTATGGTTAAACTAAAGCCCTTTTTGGCTTTTTGAGAATTTTGGTGTGGGGAGAATCTTTCTCAAATAAGTTTTTCCTTTTCTTTATTCCATGATAAAAATAATATCTCTTTTTCATGATTTTTTTTTTTCCTTCTTTTTTAAGTTCTTTTTTTACTATCCAAGTCCCCAAAAAATCGATCAATTTCCCCCCAAATCCCAACCCTTTTAGATTAAATCTCAATTATTTTTATATTTATTTTAAACTCTTCCGTTTCCCTTCATTATTCAACTACTTAACAAATTTTAAAAGTGCATCACGAAAATTTTTTCCATTTCTTCAATACTCTAGTTCATAATTTTTTATAGGGTTCATTAATGGAGAAAAAAACTTTTTAGTATCTATGTTCTAATGGTCTTTTTCCCAAAAATCCATAAAAAAAAAATGAAAAAATTGAACAAAATTAATTTTGAGTCAAAGAGATTTTGGCATCGTTGGTATTAGGAAATAAAAAACCAAAAAGAGAAATCTTTTTTCTCTTCTTTGCCAAACTAAAATAGCCTAAAATAGCTTTCCTTTTACTCTCATTAATAGCTTTTTTAAGGCCAAAGAATAAATATAAAAACAAAATATATTTCCAAAAATACCTATCCTTGATTTGTTTTTTTGATTCTTTCCTAATACTAAACCAAATACCCGATATTCATTGTAATATTCATATGCACCTTCCAATTCAATTCCCTCCCAGTTTTTTGAGCACATTACATCCACTTTTAGAAACACTAGATCCAATTCCAAAAACTAAAATACAAAGAGAATAAAAGATAAATAAAAGTAATCTTAAATTTTAAAAAATGTAATATGAAATTTTTTGAAAATTGATGATATAACAAGTTTGAATAATAAATTACATAACATATGGGGGAAAAAACATTAGATTATAATTTATTCGTTTTTAATGACAAAAAAACAAACTTAGGTATCATGTTTTGTCTATATGGGAGGATTTTTTTTTTGTAAAAGAAATGGGAAAAAACTAAGAAAAAAATCTGAAAACTTATAGTTCACAACAAATAGAAAATAGAAATTGAAGAAATAGTAGGTTATAAGTCATTTCCCAAAAAAAGGGTTTAAATTAAGAGATATATTATGGCAAATTTCGATCCTAAAACTTCAAAGGAATCTACTTTAATACAAACAATTTTGGGGGGTGTAATTGGAACCACCCTTTTTTTTTAGAGTTTTTACTTTTTTTTCCCCAAAAACCCTTACCCTTTTTTTTTATTTTCGGGGAGGGGGCAGGTTCCCGGGCTATCGGGTCCCTTGGTTGATTTTAGATTCGGTTTTCTGTTAAAAAGAAAAAAGAGCGACCAATAGTTAATTTTTGGGTTATTATTTTAATAAAATTCGTTTTTTAGGCCCAAAAGCATTTTTTTTTACGGGGTCCTGCCCCCTTTCGGGGGCATCCGATGGCTTTTTTGAGTCATTGGTTGGGATTTGGTTTGGGAGTTGATTTGGGCAATATCGGCAAAGACCTTTTGGGAGATCCGGGGGGAGCGAGTTTTAGGGATTTTCGAAGATACATTTTTTTGGTCCCGGGGGGTCTAAGAGCCCCCGGTGGGGGGTTAATTTGGGGAAAACCGATTGTTTTGCAACGACCGTTCCCCCTTTTGGGGGCCCGGGGAGGAAAGTCCACGGGGGATTTTGCGAGTTCGTCCTTTTTTCTTCCCAAAAAACGGTGACCTCATAATCCCATATTTTGAGTTGAGAGTTCGGGAGGATATTTAAATGTTTTGGCTTCAATTTTCCTTGGGGGAAGTTTCTAAACTCTATACAGTCTAATCTTTTTACCTTGTGATTTGATGAAATTGGGGTTTCCACTAAGTCCAAAAAGGGGGCTTTCTTGAAAAGGGTCAATTTTATCAGCTTGCTAGTAAAACGGGGGGAACTACCTTTCCCAAAAAAATTCCAGTTTTTTTTTCAGGTCACTTTTTATTTTAATTTTAAAAATAGTGACATGGTACCCTTAGTAACAAAGTATTTTTTTGAAACCCTGACCGTTCAAAGGCTCACGAAAAGGGAAAAGGTTTTGCGTTGTTGGCCCTAAAACCCGATAGGTTGCCCTTTGTTAGATCATTGAGAATATATGTAATGGAATTTTCGGGGAAAGATGTTGGGCCCTTCGGGCTTTGGGTTGGGGATAAACCCCGGGTTTGGGAGGATGTTGCGGGGGGTTATTCCCTTTTTTAACAAGTTGGGGTTTTTGTTTCTTCATTCAATTTGATACCTACTTGTTACAGGAAAAGAGAAGGATATTATTTTGAATAATTGGCAATTTACACCATTTATTTACTTTTGGTTGGAGTTGTTGTTGAAATTTGATCCAGATGTCCCCCTTTTTTTTCCATAGATTGTTAGGAAGGAAAGTGTTTGATAGCCTGGTTTTTGGGGAGAGCGTAAAAGAGAGGCCCGATCCCAGGTCTTTACCAAAGCGGGGGGTTCCGTCCAAAAGGGCTTACGAGCGAGAGAGGTTGTGTCCAAGGTCATTTGGGGGAAAGAGATATTGGTCAGGGCCACGGTCCCAAGGGCCCTTAAGCAAGCCCTTTGATGTGTACGGGTAGGAAAGTGGCGTTGTAGGATTGCATTGTATCTCTTCATTCATTCCTTGGCCCACTTGGGATTTTATAAATTCTTCCCAACTTTTTCTTAACATGCTTCATGACTCTCTTGATTTTGCTCTCTTGTTTATTTCTTCCCAATTATACCATTAATCGTTTCGCCAGACGATACATTGTTGACCATTCTTTGTTGCACTTTTTTTTAGGGAAGTTTTTCCAAGATCATGTTCACCCGAAGTGACCCGAGACCTTCTTTTTCGGGGTTTGGGGGGCCACCGGGTTTTTACCCACGGGTTACCTCCTTACTATCTCTTTTTTGATTCATGAAGACTTTTTAGCTTTGAGACTTGTTTTCGTTTTCGGGTATTGTACTATATTGAGCTCTTGTACTAGTCCGGACCAAGTTTTTAAAAAAGTTTTTTTATTTTCCCCTTTTGGTATTTTTGGGATAACCTTTTTTAAAATTTTTTCTTTAATAATTGCAGGGGGGGTTACCACAATTTTTGGGGCCCCAGACCTTTTTTTGTGGGAAAAGGGAACCATGTAAAAAATTTTGGGAAATTTATTCAATT
>NW_026716976.1:0-16190 GCF_029784015.1 Lycium ferocissimum | reverse complement strand
TCCCTAAATACATAATTCATCACTCCCACATCACCACACACACTCCACGGCCAACACCACACACATGGTTCAACACCAACATCCATATTTTCATGATTTTCATTCATTTTACATACTACAACATCCACAAACCATATATAACATATAAAAGAGAAGATTGAACCATACCTTCTTCACCCACTTCTTTCACTCGGCTAGGCCTTGTTCTTGCAAGAATGAGTGCTTTGCTTGTTCTAACAACTACTCCACGTTGTGTAGGGCCTTCCAATTAGTAGAGAAATTAGGAAAAATATTTTTTTGAAGTGGATTCTTTGGTCCTCAATTTTCTTGCACCATGGTCAACGAATAGTCTCTTATTTTTTTCTCTCCAATTTTTTTTTGAAATTTCTAGAGGATGAAGATGAGAAATATGATGACTTCGTCATCTTATGTTACATATATTATGTTTCCATGTGGCCTTGGCCCACATCCATGTGGCCGGCCACATGAACCCTCCTTTCTTTTTTTTTTTCTTTTTTTTTCATGAACTTTAACTTTCCAATATTCACTTCTAACCCCAACTTTTTCCTTAATATTCCATGCCAACCAAATCACAAGCAACTTATATCTTAAAACAAAATTGTGGCTAAAAGTTGCCATTCCGCCTCCCGAAATAGTCTTGTCCCTAACTTGTCGTAGTTAACTTGGATTATCTCGACGTACAAAATACGGGATGTAACAGACGTGGGGCAAAGTATAAACGGATAATGGTATAAGTACACCCCAAAAGGGGGGAAGTGGGTGAGAGAAATGCAACGGTGAGATGGAAACAATTGATACTGCAATATATTTGATATGGAAGCTTAAACTTCAAATGAGACCCCTTGCTGAAACAAGTTAGTAAGATCTGAAAGCCAAGAATAAATGGATAGAAGTCGATGGTAATTGAGCGTGTTAAGTTTTGTAGAGACCTTGAATGACATGATGTTAGAAAGTGGATGTGTATAAAGAGGAAGAGTATGACAAGAGAATGGTATTGAATAACTTAAGAGATATTATAAAGGATAGCGATGCTATATTGGATTAAAGGCCAAGATGTTGGCTATAGAGTTGTTCGGTAATGATATTGCAACTTATAAGTAACAAAGGAGAGGGAATAGAAAATCTCCTATGGTAGGAAATGAGAAAGTCAAAGAGTGAATAAAGGAAGGGAAAGAAGTATGACAAAATAGGACGAGCGAGTTTTAGTATGAATGAGATATGTAAAGCAGAATGAACCAAGAGACGGAAGACTATGTCTAAGATTGAATATACCTTATACAAATTGTACAAGAATAGTTATAGAACCTACGAATATTTGTATGTTAAGCGTAAGACCAAGTGAGTGAGTACTTGATAAGAGGAGTAAGGACTAATAACGACAATGATGCGGTGATATTTTGGGTACATTACGTAAAAGATGTAAAGATGGTTTAAGCCAAATTACCGAGATAGAGTTAGTACTGAGGGCAAACAGGACATGGCCATGGTTAAACCAAAGATCTATCCCGATACCGATTGTAAGATAAGAGAGGAGAAGACAAGGTAAAACATGAGGATTAGTGAAGCGATGCTAAGGTATTTCTTGGGCTAATTTGAGCACCTTCGCATATTCTTGTAAAGATTGCAACATAATGTGTGACGGGAAAGTTAAGAGCAAAATCGAGCGAAGGGCAATGAAGAGTTTGAATTAAAAATAAAGAAATGACACGAGATAATGTGCCTGTAGTGTTACAAGTTGGGTTAAGGGAATTATAGAATAGTTTAAGTGAGACTGACAGTAACAATTTTCGGTTACCGATGATACAACTTATATGTCAAATCAAAAATGTGTCGAATTATACCAAATCGATGATAGTTAAACATGAGAGCGGCTATGTAAAGTTATTATATGAGGGAACTTCATCGCTACTTGATAACTAACTCTAAGGATAGAGATCAAGAGCTAAAAAGCAGAGTGACAGTTAAAGTCTTTTAAAGAAGTCAAGAAGTAATGTATGTGGCTAAAGATTCCAGAATATAGACTTCATTACAAGCTTACCTCGCACTCCACCTTAAGTATGACTCTATATGGGTTATCAGGATAGCCGACACAATCGGCCATTTTCTCTCTCCGACTACTTATTTAGCTAAGTACTATTGTCACACCCTGATTTTGCTAGGGTGTGATGGGCACTCGACCCCACACTCGGAGCCGAGCGAACCCACTGACTCTTATTACATACATAAACTTCGGACGCTTAATCAGACAAAAATGACAAGTACAGCAATTATTTTGGAAATATCCCTTGTATTTTACAAATCGACCAATACGCAATCATATGGAATTTATGGCACAATACGGAATGACATGACGGCCTGGTGGAGCCGCCTACAAACCGACATCCAACCCACAACTCGTCTCGCAAAGTCTCTGTAATGTATAAACTGACACATAGCATACACATTCGACTTCACAAAGACTCCGGGAGCAAAAAGGAGCTTGCCAACACCGCTAGAACATCTTTCATAATAGCCTCGTACTCCTGCAGCGTGTGCATTTAAACGTGCATGGCCCCGAAGAACGGGGTCATTTAAATATGTCCGAGCATGTAAAGCATAAAGAAAAACGATAAATAGAATCATAACTGAGACGGAGGATACGTAGCACAAATGTAATGGTCGGAGTATCGTAAATGCTTACTCGTAAAACATAGGCAAATGCATAATAGAAAATATGCCATAGCCGACCCCATTTACGGGACTCGGCAAGCGTAGCGGTCGCCCTCTCGCCGGCGCCACAACATATCGATCATATCCGGCGTGCGCGCATATCATAGCATATCGTATGGCCATATCATATCATATCATGCAGTGTGTACATGGCACATCATACACCACACAACCCATGTACATATATACCGCTACACCAATGGTGTACGCGAACAATGCAAAGGAAAGCTTTGATAACATATCCCGGCCGGCTCGAGTAAGGAAGCATTGAGGCATCCACGAGGCTGAGTAGTGAGAAACTAAATGCAATATAAAAAGTTTGACATATACCGAGAGATCGGACGGAATAATCAAATGACATATCAAGAAAAAGGTCCTGGACGAGGCATGGTACATACCTTTTAGAACCGCGGAGGATTCTTATCAAAATAGTATTGTGAAGGTCATTTGTACATATCAAATATAAAACATATCGTAAATTCGGTAGCATAGCTCGATAACAAGTCATACGAAGAAAACTAAATGATGATCAAAATGTATGACTCATTAAAGTAATTAAATCGGTCGTCGTAAAGTAATTAGAAAAATAACCAAGAGTTTCCTTTGCATTTTACTCAAAACAAGTCAAACAAAACCGACAGAAAACTCGGATAGTGGGCCCACCTTGGCCAAATGAGGTGGCATATACATAATACCGCACTTAGTTTTCATAATGTCACTTATAGAAGGTTTAAGATAGTCGGATTCAATTTGCACAAGTTTTTGGTACTTAGACTACTTTTCTAGTCATTGGCAACATAATTAATTCAATTTCACTTTGAATGAAAAGAGGCAAATTTGGACGTGAATTCAAGAAGAGTCATCCTCGAGGTCCAAATCCAAGCCTAGTACAACTAAGACATGCCAATAGAAGGAGGGTGGAGCTTTACATACCTTTTGCGCCTTTTACGTTCTCCAAAACTCAAGCCTCTTTTCGTCCAAAACCTACAAATGGTCAAGTTTGCCATATGTTAACTATAAGGCTTTAGGCATTCATTTTGAACTAATGTTTGTCTAATAAAATTTCGGCAGCACCTCCCCTGCAAATACAACACCCCGAGAATACAACTCGGCTAAAATATCAACAACAACCAATCCAACAACATCAATTATCGGCTAGAATCGCCTACTAACATAAATAGTCTTCTTTCCACATAAAGCGACAACTTCCAAACTAACTTCATATTTCCAAACCAATATCAATATTTTCATACTCATTACCCACCAAGATTATTCCAACATCATTTGGAGGCATTACATATGATTTTTCACATTATTCGCAAAATACACAAACTTTCCACCGAAATCATAACTCACCCGAAACTTCCATTTTTTGTCAAACATATTCATAACACATTATCATTTCTCAAATTCATTAACCACAACCACAATCTACACTTTAACAACTTCATTATCTTAATATCATAAAATCGCATTAATATGACATAATTTCTCTACATTCCATTTTCATGCAAACTTAACCCATATATGCCTCATTTGCATTGTAATGATCACAACACACCGATAAACAAGACTCTAATGGACACGGTCTGTAGACATTCCGAGAACGAACCGCTCTGATACCACTTCTGTCACGACCCAACCCCGTAGGCCGTGACTAGTGCCCGAATTGGGTACCCAAACACAATCTCAAATCCTAGTCGCAAACAGATGGCTTATACAGACATAAATATCAAACGCTGTCTCAGATTAAATCAAACTGTCTCAAACAAATCTCAGACACATCCGAATATATATCAAAAGCCGACAAGGCTATCAAATGGCGCATCGGCCCAAAACATATACAAATGCAAGCCGACGAGGCTGCCACGGCGAATGGGATCGCCCAGAACATATATCATACAAACACAACTATACAGAATGGGCATAACTCACATACATGTCCACAGACCTCCAAGCAGACAGACAAAATCATATGACGGGACGGAGCCCCGCCGTCCCCGAACAAATATATACAAACGCAATGAACGAATATATACAAAATGTGCTCGGAATAAGGGGGCACTCCCAAACGAGCGAAGAGGGTGTCCTAAACGGGTGGATCACCAAAGCGTGCGTGCAGCCACTGCCCGAGCATGAAAACGCACCCCGAAGAAAGGGGGTCGATGCGAAATATGTACTTGAGTATGCAAAGGAGAAAATGTGGTATACAAATCTGAGTCATAATCGAAATAGAGGTACAGAAAATAAATGAATTTCCAAAATATCACAATGTTTCTTTAAAAATACGAATCATGCATAGGGCACATAAAATATGGTCGCCCGCCTGTCGATGGCGCCATAACACAGCATAACACCAGAATGTTTCAAATCTCCGTATCCCCGTCACATATCATACACAACATATCGCCACACACAAGATAACACCAAATATAGCGGAACCGGCCCTCGAGCGAGGAGCTCGGTGAACCATAAACATAGCATAACACCGGAGTATATCCTAATGCGCACGACAACAAAACCGGCCCGGGACTCGGCGAAAGATATAGCAAAATGCACGAGCGGAGTCGTGAGGAATCATATGCATAAAATCATTGTCATAAATCCAAAAGATAAGTAAAATAGTCATATTTGAAATCGGAATAATAATTACAACATTTTCTTTCAAAAGTTGTCGAAATTACATAAAGGAGCGTCGCGGGACCCACGGACGAGTATAGACCCGAGCTGGGCCCGCCTATGGAAAACATACTCATCCTACATCATACAACCTTCTACGAAAATCTCAAAGCAATCCGAGCTTTTCTGTAAGTTATGGGCGTTTGTAGTTTTAGAATCGTTAAAGAATAAACTCTTTAAAAAACCAAACTTTCATGCAACCTTTACAAATCAATAACTCCAAGGACATAGGATCAATATTTCATAACATAAACATATGAATATCAAGAAACAAGTGCGTATCATAGACATGCTCGGATTGCGAGAATAGAGTTTCCTCGAGGTTCGTGTCATAGCCTATTTTAACTAAGGCATGCCAAAGAAGGAAGGTTGGGCTTTACATACCTCAAACGCTCTCCAAGATAACCCAAATTCAAGCTAAATCCAACCTACGTCTCGGGCTGCCCAAGATCTACAAACAAGTCATAAAATGCCAAACATTAGCTATAGACATTTTGGGCATTTAATTCCAATTTAGCCCTTAATTCTACAGAAATTTGGGCAGCATTTCCCCTGTAAATAGGTCACCCCGAGAATTTAACTCGGCCTAAATCAACAACAACAACAACAATAACAACAACAACCAACCTAGCAACATTAATAATCAATCCGAAAGGCAATACAACAATAATAACTCTCTTTTCCATCATTCAACAACATTCATAAACTCAATTCAACGGCTTACCTTCAAGCCAACATCGACGCTTATACATTCAAATACTATCCCGAACCCATACCAACAACATTTAAAGACATTCCAAGCAATTCATACAACATTTCAAACAATCCAACAATTTCTCCAATCCACCGGAAAACAACCCCCAAACCCGAGACACCCCTATAACATATTCCTCATTTCCAACCCATGATTTGCATCAACAATTCACATTCTAGTAATGCTATTTTCATCAATATACAAATTACATCAAATGTACAATAACCTCCAATTCAGTCCGCAACCATTACAACATCAACTTGAGTCATTAAACATTCATTTCCAACATAGAATTCATAACGACGACGACTAAAACATTAAGCGATATTAATTCATTTCTTGCTACATAAATGGCCTACATTCGGCCAACACCTCCCACCAACATATAAAGATGATTCTCATTCCTTTCTCCACTCTACCAATCCAACATGCTAACAAGACTTTAATTCATTGCTTCAATACCACACAACACACACACCTCCACACGGTTATGCACTACACACACAACCAAAATTCCAACTTGCTATATTTCATGATATTCATCCATTTTAACATACTACAACATGCATACAACCTTTATAACATACAAAACATAAGCAAATCTTACCTTTCCTCTTCAATTCCACAAGAGGCTAGGGTTTGCGATAATGAAAACTAGCGGGTTGATCGCTCCAACGACACTTCCACGCTACTTAGGGACCTCGAAATAGTGGGTTAGCATCAACAAAATAATTTTGGAGTGACTTGAATGGAAGTTGGTTTTCCACCCTTCTTGGCCGAGAGCTCCTTTTGTGGTGTTCTTCAACTTCTAATTTTTCTAAGTGTTGAATGACTAAAGATGACTTAGAAGTCATCTTTTAAGTCTCCACAATAGTTGCACATGTGTCTATGGCCCACACTAATGTGTTGGTGCAATTAAAATTGAACACAAAATGGGTGGGCCAACCACTACACTTACACGACTACAACATGGAAAAAATGGATGATTTCCAACTTCCAATTATATCACTTTTGGTCCCAAATTTTCCTAATTGTTCCATGCCAACAAATTCATGCACAACTTATGTCCAAAAAGAAAATCGAAGGTCAAAAGTCTCGACTTTGTATCCCGGAATAGTTTTGTCCTTAACTTATCATGAATAACCCGGATTGTTCCAATGTACAAAAATACGGGATATAACATTATCTATTGGTAGTTGGGACTCCACGAGACGGAGTTGTCTTGATATATATATATATATATATATATATATATATATATATATATATATATATATATATGTGACAGTTTTGAGGTGAAGTCTTGCCTTTTTATTTATAAGCTCCTTATCCTGCAAGTTGTGGACTGATTATAGCTAACGGGTGTGTATACGAGTGTCCAGCTCGGGCACTAGTCATGGCCTACGGGGTTGGGTCGTGACAAATAAAGTTTGGCCACACACAACCTAAATGCATAAAAAGGAAAACATACATACCTCTTGATCTTGATGTCTCATCTTGGATCTCTTCCGGGGGTTGAAATAAGTGCGGGTACTTGGACTTCATATTTTCTTCCGCTTCCCAAGTCATTTCTTCTCGATTGTTGTTTCTACACAAAACCTTAACTGAGGCCACTTCTTTGTTTCTAAGCCTCCGTACTTGCCTATCTAATATGGCAATGGGTACTTCTTCATAAGTCAACTTTTCTGTCACTGGAACATCATCTGCTGGCACGATCCTAGTAGGAACTCAGACACACTTACGGAGCATTGAGACATGGAAAATCGGATGGACTGACTCTAAATCAGGAGGTAGATCTAATTGTAAGCCACTTCGCCTACCTTGCGTATAATCTCATAAGGCCCAATGTATCGGGGACTAAGCTTCCCTTTTTTGCCAAATCTCATAACGCCCTTCATTGGCGACACCTTTAAGAATATCCAATCTTTCACTTGGAACTCTAAGTCCCTTCGATGATTATCCGCATAGGACTTTTGACGACTCTGAGATGCTAGTAGCCGATCCTGTATGAGCTTAACCTTTTCTATGGCTTGCTGGACCAAGTCCGGCCCTATCAGTTTAGTCTCTCCTACCTCAAACCACCCAGTTGGGGATCTACACTTTTGCCTATATAAAGCCTCATATGGTGCCATTTGGATGCTAGAATGATAACTATTGTTATAAGAAAATTCAATAAGTGGTAAGTGATCATCCCAATTACTTCCAAAATCCAACATACATGCCCGTAGCATATCCTCGAGGGTCTGAATGGTACGCTCAGCTTGTCCATCAGTCTGTGGGTGAAAAGCTGTGCTAAGACTCACCTGAGACCCCAAATCTTCTTGAAAGATTTTTAAAAAATTTGTCAGAACCGAGCTCCTCTATCGGGAGATAATAGATGCCGGAACACCGTGAAGTCGCACTATCTCTTTAACATAGAGCTTTGCATAATCTTCTGCCACATATGTAGTTCTGACTGGTAAGAAATGGGCTGACTTGGTGAGTCTATCCACAATCACCCATATGGAATCATACTTACGTCGAGAACGGGGTAAGCCTATAATGAAGTCCATGTTAATTGCTTTCCACTTCAAAGGTGGAATTTCTATAGCTTGCAACAATCCACCCAGATTTGGTGCTCGATTTTCACTTGTTGACAGGTTGGACATTGAGCTACGAATTCCGCTATATCCTTCTTCATCCCATTCCACCAATATATAGATTTAAGATCATGACAGAATAACGGGAGCAATGGGTTTCCCTCAATATTTAGTGGCGTAAACCTGCCACATCAGGAACACATAATCTTCTTCGGCATCAAAGAACTCCATCTCCTGAGATATCAAATGATGACTTCTCTTTCTGAGGGAGTGTATCTCTGTAATGAATTAGCATGGGATCTTCGTATTGTCGCTTCTTCACTTCCACTACTAGCGACGAGACTGTTGAATTCTGAATGGTAGCTCCTATGCTACCTGAGTCCACTACTCGAACTCCTAGGCTAGCTAACTGCTAGAGCTCATGAGCCATTTCTCTTTTCTCTGGCTGAACATTACATAAACTTCCCATAGATCTATGGCTAAGAGCATCAGCCACAACATTCGCCTTTCCGGGATGATACAGGTGTCACGACCCAACCCCGTAGGCCGTGACTAGTGCCCGAGCTGGGCAACCATACGGACCGATTAACCATAATCAGCGTACAGACAGATTGGACATATGCAAAAAGTCGGTCATCAGACCATAGCTGGCATAATCGTATCTTATACATACAAAAGTGAACCGTCGCCCCAAAATATGTCACAAATACATATATATATATCGTTGTTAAAAAATGATATCACATATAAGCTTGAGAAGGCTATCAAAATACGGGGACGTCCAAACACAAATCACACGGACATGGTGAACAGTGACTACCCATACCCATATATGTATGTCTACGGACCTCTAAGAGTAATAACAAAATCATATGACGGGACGGGCCCCGCCGTGCCGTGAATAACATATGCACATATACAATAACGAGATCCGGATCAAAGTATAGGCTCTGCAGAACAAGGGAGCGCTCCAAGACAGCTGAACAAGAGTCCTAAGCTGGTGGATCACCCAAATAAGTATCTGTACCTGCGTGGCATGAAACGGAACCCCCGAAGAAAGGGGGTCAGTACGGAATATGTACTGAGTATGCAAAGCATGGAATATAGTAAACAGGATCATAATCAAAACCAGAAGTACAAAAAGCAAATGCAATGTCCAGAATATAAAAATGCTTACTCATAAAAAAAAAAATCATGCATGGGGCTCTTAGAATATGGTCGCCCGCCTCATTGCGCCATAACATATCATACTCAGAAGATTTCATATCTCGAACCCGACATATCACATAGCACATCATAACGCCATAGCACATCATAACGACAAATATACTCGGTGCCGGCCTCTAGCGAGGCTCGGCGAACCAGACACATCATACTCCAGAATATATCATAGTGCGCACGAAACATAATCGGCCCGGGACTCGGTGAAGGATGTAAATACAGAATGCACGAGCAGAGTCGTGAGTAACCATATGCAATTTAAAAACATTTTTCAAAGACTCGATAGAATAATCAAATGAGCCGTCATTTAAAAACCAAGGCGATAGTCAAATCAAGGTTCTTCCGGGTGTCGTTCGAGAACATATCAAATAGAACTTTAGGACTCATAGATACGTATCAAACCATATGAAATAACTTACCGAAATTAGGGGCATAATTGTCTTTAAGAACTCGATAGAGAAGTAGGTAGTTGACATCTGAAGTTTAAGACGATAGTTGCACTAAATCCTTTCAAAAGTCGTTAGTACTACACAAGGGAAAGTCTCGGGGCCCACGGACGAGTATCAAACCAATCCGAGTCCATTTATAAGAGTTGGAGACCTTATTCATTATAGAATCTCCCACGAACGTTTCGAAGCGATCCGAGCTCATCTATGAAAGTTACGGTCGTTCGTAGTTACGAATCTTTAAAAACAACATTCTTTATACAACATTGGTAATCCAATCATACGGAAGACTTAAGAACCATAATTTGACCATGTTAAAATTGCCAACATTAAGGAGTGAATAAGGATCGTAGTCAAGCTCGGATCTTAGGAATAGAGTTACCCGGAGACTCATGTCATAGCCTATTTACAATTAGGACATGCCAAAAGAAAGATAGGTTAGCTTTACATACCTTGTCCGATTCCTAAGCTAACCAAATTTAAGTCTTGGCTTCCCAAATCTACAACAACATCATTAGATACCAAACATTAGCCATAGGCACTCCGGCATTCAATTCTAGGCTAGCACTTTATCTACAGAAATTTGGGCAGCATTTCCCTGTAAATTCAACAACCTCGAAAATTCAACTCGGCCAAATCTTCAACAACAATCCCAACAACCATACCAACAACATCAACAATCAATTCAGAATGCATTCTAACGTCAATAACTCTTTTCTACATAATTCAACAACATTCCATTTATATTCAAATTAACTACATATGATCAAGCCAACACCAATGCTTATACATTCAAATACTAATCTGAAACCTTCCAAACGATATTCATGAACACTTTAAACAATTCACACAAGCAATCCAACCAATGGGCAACATCACCCGAAACCTCTCAAATTCCATAAGAACAACGACAACACATTTCTTTCTTCCAAATTCATATACTACACCAACAATCTACATATTAACAACTTCATTTTCATAATTACAATAGATTGCGTTAAAATCACATTAACATCCAAATCAGCCCATATGGTTACCATTTCGACTTGGATCATTAAACATTCATTTTCATCATATAATCCACAACAATCATCAACTAAAACACTAAATAAAATTAGTTCATCTTGTCCCACCAAAACAGCCCATTACACGGCCACTTCAACACACAACATATCATGATTTCCATCCATTTTTTTCACACTACAACACATTAAAACATCCATAACACTAATTCCAACCATTTAACCCACATAAAATAGCCCCTTAATCCATAAATTTCAACAAAATAACAAACTAGTTTATAACGCTATTTTCTCCGTTCTAATCCGTTAAAACTCTAATTAAACTTGTTAACAATGAAAAAGGGACCTTAGTCTTACCTTAAGTATGCAGCCAGCACGTCACCCTCTTCTTCTTGATTTTTAGCCCAAATTGAAGGCAACGCAACGTACAACACTTTTCTCTTCATGAGCTTCGCGATTCGGGGCTTAGATTGTGGTCAAAATTTATTTTCTCTCTCTACCTCTCCTCTCTCTCTCTCCATCTCTGAAAATTCTGGACGTTTTGGTCTGAAAAATGAAGGAGAAAGCTGAAAATTTCACTTAAATGGCATGGGTATTGGGCCTGACCCGACTTGGAATCGGGTTGGGCCGAATCCACTGTTCAGCTCGACCTTTCTACATTAAAATATTCATATCTCCTTATCCCGATGTCAACTGTGGACCCACAACCTATGGTTGGAAAGCTAATTCAATTATCTACAACTTCTATCTTTGGTATTTTTTCAAATTCCAAACTTATAATACCGTTTCTCGCCCCTCAAAGTCGATCACCCGAAAACGTTACTTAAAAATATTTGCTTGGAGGACTTCCACTTTGATTTGGCTCAGGGCACTTTCGGACCTCGGGAGGCCGGCGGTGGCGCCGCCCCAGACCCACAGCTGTCGGCTGCTCTAAGCCCCTCGATGCGGTGGTGTAGCCGAACTAGCCGTCGGGGGCACAATCTCCAGTACGGGCTCGGACGGGCCCCGGTAACTCGGCGGGCCCGGGTGGTCTCACCAACGCCGTAGACTTTCCTTCTCGGGGCACTCGTGGCCTTCCTCGGAGGCATCGCTGAAAACATAACATTTTGTCAGAGAAGAGTCATCCTGATAACACAGCTCTATCGCACGATCTAAGATCAGAAGGAAAGATAACACCCTAAATGTCCTGTAGCCTCCTGTTTATAGATGTGGTGCACAACACAACAATAAACAAGACTCTACTGGACACGGTCTATAGACATTCCGAGGACGAACTGCTCTGATACCACTTCTGTCACGACCCAGCCCCGTAGGCCGTGACTAGTGCCCGAGCTGGGCACCCAAACACATTCATAGATCCGAATCACAAACAGATAGCTTATGCGTATACAAATATCAGACGCTGTCTCAAATTATCTCAAACTGTCTCAAACACATCTCAAACACAAACGTATATATATATCGAAGTTTCGAAGGCTATCAAATGGTGCAACGGCCCAAAACATATACAAATGCAAGCCGACATGGCTGCCACGGCGAATGGGATCGCCCGTAACATATACCATACAAACACACTACGTAATAGGCCTAACCCACATATATGTCTACGTACCCTAGATAGACAAACAATCATATGACGGGACGGGCCCCGCCATACCCCCCGAACAAACATATACATATGCAAGTGAACGAATATATACCAAAACGTGGGCTCCGAATAAGGGAGCACTCCAAACGGCAGGTGCGGTGTCCTAGACGGCGGATCACCAAAATAGGCGTCTGTACCTGCGGGCATGAAACGCAGCCCCCGAAGAAAGGGGGTCAGTACGAAATATGTACTGAGTATGCAAAGCAGAAGATATAGTAAACAAATCTGAGTTATAATCGAAACAGAGGTACAGAAAGTAAGTGCATGTCTAAAATATCAAAATGTTTATTTTCAAAATACAAATCATGCATAGGGCTCAGAAAATATGGTCGCCCGCCCGTCATCGGCGCCATAACACAAGATAACACGAAACTTTTCAAATCGCCGTATCCCATCACACATCATAACACAAGATAGCGCCATACACAGATAACACCAAATATAAGCTTTAACCCGTCCCTCTGTGGCTCGGTAAACCATTACACAAAGATAACACCGGAGTATAACAAAGTGCGCACGACAATAGTGACTCACGGACTCTACAAAGATACAACGTAATGCACGAGCGTAGTCGTGAGTAACCATATGTATAAAATCATTATCATAGACTCAAAAGATAAGTAAAATGACCATACTTAAAATCGGAATAATAGTTATCATAACCGTCAAAAGCCATCGTAAATACGTAAAGGAGAGTCGCGGGACCCACGGACGGTGTTGACCAGAGCCGGCCCGCCTATGGAAAACATACTCATCATATACCATACAATCACCTACGAACATATCGAGGCAATCCGAGCCTTCTGTGAAAGTTCTGATCGTTCGTAGTTCTTTTAACTCTTTAAAAACGTAACTTTTATGCAACATTCGAAAAACCAAATTTTCCAAAGACATAAGGCCAATATTTCATCACATCCAACATACGAATTCCAAGAGACAAATAAGAGTCATAAACATGCTCGGATTGCGAGAATAGAATTTCCTCGAGGCTCGTGTCATAGCCTATTTGTAACTAAGGCATGCCAAAAGAAGAAAGGGTTGAGCTTTACATACCTCTTCCGCTCTCAAAGCTAGTCCAAACTCAAGCTAATGCCAACCTACGCCTCGGGCTCCCCAAGGTCTACAAATACGTCATAATATGCCAAACATTAGCCATAGGAATTTAGGTATTTAATTTCAAACTAACACTTAATTCTACAGAAATTTGGGCGAAGACTTCCCACAGTAAATAGACCAACCCCGAGAATTTAACTCGGCCAAATCAACAACAACACCAACAACCAAACTAGCAACATCAATAATCAATCCGAAAAGCAATATAACATTAGTAACCCTCTTTTACATCATTCAACAACATTCATAATATTCAATTCAACGGCTTACATTCAAGCCAACATCAACGTTCATACATTCCGATACTAACCCGAACCCATACCAACAATATTCAAAGACATTTTAAACAATTCATACAACATTTCAAACATCCCAAACAACATCCCAACTTACCCGAATTCAGCCCCAAACCCGAGAACACAACCATAGCCCATTCCTCACTTCCACATCATGATTTACACCAACAATCCACACTCTAACAATGTCATTCCCATAAATATAAAAATTACATTAAAAGCACACAATCCTCCAATTCAGCCCATACAATTACAACATCAATCTTGAGTCATTAAACTCTCATTTCCAACATAGAATTCATAACGACAACAATCAAAATTCCAAATAGAATTAATCCATTCTTGTCATATAATATGACCTATATTCGGCCACACTACACATATACATATGTTGATGATTCTCATTCTTTCTTCACACTACACAACTAAACATGCTACATAAAATCAATTCATCATCTCAACACAACACACACACCTACACGGCCATACACACCATGCACGGCTTCACTTCCAACATGCCATATTTCATGATTTTCATCCATTTTAGCATACTACAACATGCATACACCATTCATAATACATAAAACAAGATTAACTCTTACCTTGTTCCTTCAACTTCACAACTAGCTAGGGTTAGCTAGGATGAAAACTAGCGGTTTGTTCGCTCCAACAACACTTCCACACTACTTAGGGACCTCCAATTAGTGGATTTACACCAAGAAAATATTTTTGGAATGGCTCAATTTGGTCTTCAATTTTTGGGTTTCTTGGCCGAGAGGTTGTTGTTGTTGTCCTTCAACTTCTTGTTTTTTTTTTTTTCTAAGTGTTGAATGAAGATGAATGACTTAGAAGTCATGTTTTACATACTAATATAAGTCATACAAGTGTCCATGGCCCACACATGTGTTGGACTAATTAAATTTGTCCACAAAATGTGTGGGACCATTTCAAACACCACACAGCCAAGGGCCAAAATTTGCATGATTTTCAACTTTCAATTATACCACTTTTGGTCCCAAATTTTCCTAAATGTTCCATGCCAACAATTTCATGAACAACTTATGTCTCAAAATAAAATCGAAGATCAAAAGTCCCGACTTTGTATCCCGGAATGGTTTAGTCTCTAACTTATCATAGTTAAACCGGATTGTCCCAATGTACAAAATACGGGATATAACGGACTATAGGCTGGTCTCACATCATGTGGTAGGTCTAATTCATCGGCGACCTCGCCCACTCTACTGACGACCTGGTAAGGTCCCATATACCTCGGCTTAGCTTCCCCTTTGCCGAATCTCATAACACCCTTCAAGGGTGACACTTCCGAAGATACCCGAATCGTCGGAAGCCTGGGACTCTGGGTGTCACGAGTATCCGTACGTGACTATTATCTCCGAGCCGCTAATAACGCTTCCCGAATGAGTTTCACTTTGTTAACTACCTGCTGAATCGTATTTGGCCAAATTAACGTTTCGCCCAAAACCAAAACCCAACCAAAGGGACCCGCTTTTTGAAAACGGGGCCTCCGGGTACCGGACGGAAAGTAGCATTATAATAGGCAAAACCCCTGTGGCAATCCCCCATTCTGAAATGGGGGCCCCCATATCCCTTAGCGTCGGATAGTAGCCGGGGGCTTGTCGAGGGGGACATATTGTATCGAGATTCCTTTTCGGTTCAAGGTTAGGTTTTATCCTTCCTTCAT
>NW_026716975.1:0-15686 GCF_029784015.1 Lycium ferocissimum | reverse complement strand
TCCAAAGTTCCAAATTTACCCTTAGCCTTCCTCCATATTTCCACGAGTCATATTGTAAATTTTCCTTTTATGCCCTTCACCTTTCTTAAGATTTCATCTAAATTCTTTATAAACCACTCATATGCCAAACAAAATAAGATGTGGCCTTGCTTATCGTCTTCCCGCGATAGTCTTGAATTATCCGATTGCACTAAAATGCGGGATATAACATCCTCCCCCTTTAGAACATTCGTCCTCGAATGTTAAACTCGACCTCATGGTGCATTATAATTCTTCGGGAGGTCTCCTTCGTATATCTCACATATCGCTCAACATATCTACCCCTTCTATTAGTCTAGTCCGTCTCCGCTTACATGACTTTTATAGGGTTTCTAACCACTCCACACACTCTAATTTACACTAGGTTACCTAATTTTACATTCATCTCTTGTCCCCACATTTATGGAATTTTCAGCGTATTTCCCAGGGGGTCACCCATCGTGAAATTACTCTCACCCTAGCACGCTTAACCTTGAAACTTTAATGCATTTCAGCGTCTTAGCGCTAGTATTTTCGCCTCCGCTCCCTCGTACTACTTATATCCCACAATATGGAACAAGTCGGGGTCTTAGTAGTTTTCAAAAACGCCCCGCGTAACACATCTTCTCTTTTATTTACGCTTCTACCCTCCGGCAGCCTTTAGTATTCATCGTTACTCCGTACGTATGGTTGCTTTTTGTCATAATTTCCGAATTCTTAATATGTTCAACAATACAAGGGCGGCATAGATAAAATAGAATCCGAATCAATTGACACGCATATCATAGAAGGTGCTCTGGGAAAAGTACTGTGGCCGCGTCCGGAAGGCTCGGGTCCCGTCGCCCGTAAATGCATATAGCGGTGCGGAGGGCGGGCGAATTAGGTGTCCCTCCTCTACTGCCTCGGCCGCGTCCCCCGGGAGTTTGGGAAGTCCGTCCGGGAGGGCGCACGGCCGACGATGACCCAACCGCGCCCGGCGGGGTGGGCTTGGTCTCCTCATACCTCGGTGGGCAATCACGCATCCGATGGCCAACCCGCCCGCAAGTATAGCAAGCACCAGTACCGCGAGACACTCTCTCTGTGGCCTACCACATCGCGCGCACCGCGGGGTGGCATCATTCGCTAGAATCGGCTCTATTCCGGGGACTGCGAAGCTCTATTAGCAACCGAGGGGTGCAATCGGCCGCGATTGACCCGAATACCTAGATTGCTCATGCGCTGTTCCTCTATACCGTTATAGCCGTATTTCGTACGTTCGGACGTTGTGGGATAATGGTAAGAAATTAAGGTCAAGACTATGTTCAAAAATAATTTTAATGTCCGAGTTGTTAGGAATATTATTTATGGGTATTGGCATTGTGGGATATTGAGAAAGGCTTAGGGCAAGAGAGAAATTCGTAAAATGGGCCGTGGTAATATTGTGGAAGTCAAGGGGCAAAATGGTAATTTTATAAAGTTCAAGAAAAATTCATGAAGGGGCCATGTTGGCCGTGCACTATATGCCTTTATTTTAAGTAATGGAGGCTATTTGTAAATTTTAAAAATGTGGGGGCCAAAGCTTCTTCAAGAAGACAATTAGTCTTCTTTGATTAAGCTTAAAAAGAATCAAGAAAAGAAAAGAAAAATCAAGAAAAAAGAAGAAAAGTCTAGAAAGGGAGAAAGAGAATACAAGGCCATACTTGAGGAACTTAAGTGCAAATATGAAAAGTGGTGGAGGATGTGCATATATATATATATTCATCTTTTAATTCAAGAAAGAAAGAAAAAAAAAACAAGAAGAGAGGGAGTATAGTAGGCATTCGGCCATGATGAAAAAAATTGGCCATGAGGAATTGATCAAGAAAATTATTTTCTTCTATGTTTTCTACCCTTTGAAGATGCTAATCATCATGGAGCAATTGTTGAGGCAAGCCAAGCCTTTGTTCATGCGCAATTCCCCACTTAAGTCATGTTGAAGAACTAAGTGAGAAAAGTGAGTTTTAATCCTCTTTTAGATGTGTTATGGTGATTGTGAATGTTGTAGTATATGGAAATGGATGAAAAACATGGAAATATGCATGTTGTATGTTGGCGGAATATATGTGTTGTGTTGGAGTAAAGTGATGAATTGATATTATCTAGTAATTGATTATTAAGTTATGGATGTTTGGTACATATTGTAGAGTATAGAAACGGATGAAAATTTATGGAAATATGGAAGTTGTGGTTGTGGCCGTGTGGTGCATGGTGTAGGCCGTGTGTATGTGTATTGTATGTCTAGGAGTGATGAATCAATTTTAATTGATATGTTGATTGTTGTAATGTGTTGAAATGAATGGAAAATTATGGAACCTTGAATGTTGTGTGTGTGGCCGTGGGGCCGTTTTGGAGGGAGTATGATGAACAAATTATATGTAACGTTTGGTCGTTGTTTCTTGTGGATTATGTGGTAAAAATAAAGGTTTAATAACTTGTGTTGAAGATGTAGAACCATGTGGGCTGATTTGGAGTTCCATGTTTCAATATGTTTTCTTGAATTTGTGGAAGTGATGTTGCTAGCACGCGGATTGTTGATACGGATTTATGAAGTTGAAAGAAATAAATGCATTGTTGGTGTTCTTAAGACATTTGAAAGATTTGGGTTGGAAAGTCTTGAAAATGTTGTGAATTGATATTGTTATTATGATTGTTGGTTTGATTGTAGTTAGTTTGGCCGGGTTGTATTCACGGATTGTTGTTGATTGAAATCGGCCGAGTTAAACTTGGTGGCATGGTATATTTACGGGGGAAGTGCCGCCAAAATTTCGTAGACAAACGATTACTTTGAATTCTAACTTCTAGATGCTCAAATTGACAATTGGTAAATGTGACCAAATCATAGATTTTGGCGGATTTGCGCTTGGATTCGGGTAACGAGATGAGCGAGAAAAGAGTATGTAAGACTTCACCCTTCTTTCTATGGCATGTCTTAGACGTACTAAGTCGGATACGGGCCTCGGGATCATTCCTTTTCTCGAAATCCAAGATTGAAATTCGCCACTATTCATTCCGAAAAGATTGAACTAGAAATGGTGCGAAATGTTGGAAAACTTCTTAGACCTTTAGAACTTGCATAAAAGAGACCCGATTACCTTAAAACTCTCATAAGCAATGTCATGAAACGTCTTACACGTAAATTGTGTACGCCGCCCTCATTCGACCGAGGCGGGCCCACTATTCCCAAATCCCTTCTTATCGTTACATTAAGCTTATTTCCATGCTATAGCTAATAAAAGTTTTTGGTTATCGTTCCTACTATCAAATTAGTAGTGGTTTTAACTAAACTTTTGACTCCAATGCATGATTTTTTCCTTACAAAAAGTTTATAACTGCTTTCAAAATATTTCCTTTCTTTAAAAATCAAGTTTTACAATAAAAGTCTTAATGACTATTCTAAGGATTCTAAAGACCGGGAATTGTGCTTTATGACCCCGATTGATGCGTGAACCCGCATACATACATATATATAATAACAAAAAGAACTTTTGCAGCGCTATATAGGCGCTCGATAAATATACATGGAATAGAATAGTAGAACCGGAGAGCGCTATAGACGCCGGTAAATATATATGATATAAGTGTGTGCATGTGACAAAAAGAATCGCAGCGGCTATAGACGCCGATATATATATATATGCTGAATGAGACAGGCGCTATAGACGCCGATATTTATACTTGAAGCACGCATATATTTACGGGGAAAAATAGGGATAAGTATGTAGTAGCGTTATGTACGCATATCCACTCGATCGGTTGAGTCCGGCACATGATATCGTCCCGACGCGGGATGCCCCGACGCGCGGGTGTGCGTATTATGGTTAAATGGATCGTGGCCGCCGACGCCTCGCAATATAATATATTCTTTTTTTATGTATATGTGTATATATATACGAGTAAGGAAAGCTAAGAAAGTACGCATTTGCCCAAGGGCACTTATAGGTACAAAGCTATCCTCTTATCTCATCACACATTCTATAATCCCACGTATTGCCGTTCATACTTACGTTTTTGTTCGTATTATTATTATTATTCATGTCTTGCATACTCGCACATTGCTCGTACGACCCCTCTCTTCGGGGGCTGCGTTCATGCCGCGCAGTACACCCGACGGATCGAAGTTAATGTAAAAGATGTTCCAAACGGGTTGGCAAGCTCCATTTGGCCGGAGTGAAGCCGAGTCGGAGTATACGTGCCGGATTCCCGATTACGGTTAGAGACTTTGCGTACGTAGTCGTGGGTTTTGGGAGTCGGTTTGTATTATAATACAAGTTTGTACAAGGACATGTTTTACTTGATTTAAAAGCAATAAAAAGTATGTTTTAGTAACCTTATTGTATACACCTGACTTAGAGGTTCAAAAAAAAAAAATTCAAGTACGTAGTAAGGGTTAGCGGGTTCGCTCGGCTCCGGTTACGGGGTCGGGTGCCCATCACACCCTAATCAAGATTGGGGTGTGACATATACTCGCTTCTAGCCCTGGAAAATCTGCCCCTTTTTCTGGAGCCCCTATCTGGATAGCGCTCTCCTCCCCGTAGCTGGTATTGTTCTTCCAAGGTGTTTGGGTACGAGCCCGGATACGGCAATAGTCATTCCATCCCGAGTGAAGCTCGTCGTGCACTCCTTAATGATATGTGGCCCCAACCCACTCACGAGACCGTGTCTACGATCTCCCATACGTCGATCATGGGGCATACCTAGCCGCCGAGTTAAAGCGGAGGTCGTATTCCCCGACGCTCATATTCCCTTGCTTGAGATTTAAAAACATATCGCTCGAGCTCGTCGAACTTCGGCGGCGAGAAATGTCGCGTAAATGCCTCGCAAACTCCCCGCGAAACCGGGAGAGGGCATTTGCTCCCCGAGGATCTCCAACTCGTCATACCACGAGCTACATCCCGCAATCCGTACGATGCCAATTCCACCGACTCGTATCCGAAGCATGCATTATTCTCGCAGTCCTCGCCGTCTCATCTATGAAATTTTGGGGTCTTCTTCTCGGTTTCGACCCATAAAACTCCGAGGTCGTAGGGCACAAAATCACGGGCCCTAGCACTTACCGCCCGTCCCCCGGTCCGTATCTTGCCGCCGAGCCTCCGTGCGGCAACTAACCGAGCCGCAGCCGGATGGCCTACCGCCACCGCCGGCCCGGCCGCTCGTCTCGCCCTCCCGGGCTGCCCTAGCTTTCTTCTTTTTCGCATTACCGAAACCATAACATAGATTAGGAAAGGAATATAGGAACACGTAGCATAGCTCTATCGCACGATTTCAGAATACAAAGAAGGTCATATTTCCTAAATGCCCTGTAGCCTCCTGTTTATAAGTGTGGCGCGCTACACACCCATAACCAAGACTCTACTGGACACGTGTAACGACCCATTTGGTCGTTTAGCACTTTTAGGCATAATATTCCTAAAAACACCCTTTTCGTGGTCAAATCTTGCTGTCTATAGTCTGCGATAACGGGTGATTCGGTTATTTAATTGACGAGTTTTAGTCCTCATTTGACATGCGAGGACGAATGTTCTAAAGGAGGGGAGAATGTCACACTCCATAATAATCCTTGCTACTTGTATTAAAACAAGAAAGAATGAGTTAAGAAGGTTCAAGGAAAGTTAATCGAGTTAGTAAGAATATCGTTATAAATATGGTTGTCTTAAGTATCTCGAGGTGACTCGGTAACCTAAAGGATTTGAAATCGCGTTATGAGTATGTATATGAGGTAATGTGAGTGACCTTTTAAAGTATTTGAGATTATTAGTAATGATATAGAAGATGGACAAAAGATAGGAATATACTTTTTCGATTGGAGTTTCGTCGAAGCTTTGTGAGTTCTACTTATGGTTATTGTGATTCTACGGACCCTTCGAGACATGTATATGAATTGTTATGGATGTAAATGACTGTGTATATGTATGTATAAGAGGTTACATGAGGTTGGAAGAGGATTAGAAGTTAAACGAAATGAATCGGAACAATTTCAGTAAAATCTCGGACCCGATTTTAGCCTATATTGTAGGAGGCATATCTCCTAGTATATGAGGAGTTTTAAGGTGTTTCAAAAGCCTAAAATTAAGTTCATCGAGTCTAGTTTGCAACGCAACAAACAGCTCGTCAAAATGATATCGGGGTAAGGAGATATGGATGATTCAAGTCGGGCTGAGTATTAAGACTATCTCAAGATACAAAGTAGAGACTTTAACTTCCGATTTCGTTTTTGAAGTCACAATTTATCTACAAATTTTGTTTGGTATAGAAGCATTAATGGAAATTAGGAACTACTTAATTGTGGTGTTAAGTTAAAATTAGTGGCAACAATGAGCCAATATGAGCATTAACATGCCATGTCCAAAAGATGACTCAAAGTCATCTTAAATAAGACTACTATGGGAGACATACAAATATACATTTAAATGTGATTCATCCACTACACTTACATTATATTGTGGACAACCAAATTGAAAGAAAGGAGTATGGAATTCAGCCAAGTGACTGAAAATAAGGCATCCATGTGAGGCATGCATTTGAATATTTAAGCATCTACTACTTTATGAAAGTATACATTGTTTTAGGAGGACATAACATGGTGGAGGGATCATTTCACATTAAATATTGCTCATTCATCTTGGCATAATTACAATGGACAAAGGGTGGTGTATGAATCATTCACCACACATACAATTGTCTTGTAAACAATTGAAAAGAAAGAAGAAAGGAGAAACAAGAAGGTGAGGTTGGCCAAAAGTTGTAGAAAACAAATTAGAAAATTTAAAGTGTAAAGTTAATGGAATGAATCATGCCATAAGTGGAGCATGTGACCAACTTGTAGGCATCAAAGTTGAACCAAATAATGACCAAGAAATCAGCCATCACAATTCATTTCAACTACACAACACAAAGAAAGAAAACTTAAGCCTAGAGAGAGAGCATTCGGCCAAGGGGCTGATTTTTGAGCCCTTTGAGTCTTGATCCAAAAATTATTTTCCAAGGTGTTTCAACCCTTTAGAAGGTCCCTAAAACGTGAAGATAGTCTTTGGAGCAACAAGAACCATTTCCATCTCAAGTCACCAACTCTAGCCAAGTAGAGAAGTCAAGTTGTCAAGGTAAGATCTAACTTTCTTGTCATGTATTAAGGGTGATGTAGATGTGTGAATATAAGTTGTATGCATGAAATAAGGTGTGTTGATGTTGGAACATGATGGTAGTTATGGGGTTATATGTGTTGATGTTGAAGTATGGTTGTAATTTGACGAACATGAATCGCATGCATAAAATCATGAAAGTTGGTGTTGGAATGTTAGTTGGCCGTAGGGACTGTTTTGGTGGAATTAATGGACTGATTTTCTTTAATAAATATGGTTGTTACTATCATAGATCTCATGGTAAAAAGAATGAAAAGAATTGGAAGGTTAAAGGTGAAGTTATGTTAGTATGAAAATGGTTGAATCTATGATTTTATGTGAGAGATGTTGAAGCATGGTGTAGCCGTGTGTGGACTGTTTTGTGAAGAAGTTAGTGAACTGTTTTTACTTGATATTTTGATTGTTATTATCATGAATTTTATGATGGAAAGGAAGGTGTTTAATGGTTGGAGTTGAAACTAAAGTCATTTGTGAGTTGTTTTAAGGATTATAAAAATGACGATATAGCGTAGTTGCGTATGAATTGATGTTGTACTTGTCGTGTGGATAGCTGGTCATAACTTACTAAAATTATATGAAAAGAAGACATGAAATGATGTATAAAAATCGCATGTGGTTGGCTTAGTATGTTCGTAAACGTTTGCAAGAATTCGAACATCGTTATGTTGTCGGGTAGAGACCGTTTTGGACATGTTGTGGTAGTGGACTGTTTTGGACTTGTGTTTTCATTAAGTTGGAAAGAATAATTATAAGTTAAGAGTATACATCATATTGTATGTTGGATGGGCTGTTATAAGTTGTTACATGCAAACGTTAAGGCTACAAACTAATAAAAGTAACTTGAGAATGTCGAAGCCGTATGTGAATCGTTATTGCATGTTATGAATGTGGGCTGTTTAGAATATTGTGTGGGCTGTCCGGATTGGTATTGAACACATAATTATTGATGTTGTATTGGTAGTATGTGGTTGGTTTAGATACAAGAGAAAACATCGCCTAAACATCTAGAAAGGAGTTACTAACGTTAGAATACGTTTGAATCTCCCCGTAGCTTAACCATAGTTGTTGGCGTCTTAATATAGGTTGAAGTATTATTGGGTAGCGTACACATATTGTGTGACGAATAAGCACTAAAGACCTTGTCCGATCGGAAGCACTTCAAGGAAAAAGCTTTGGCATGGGAGTTCGTGACACCATTCCGCATTGAGGTAGGTTACGGTTTACCTTATGGTGAGACTTTGATTAGCGAAGCGTATGTTTAGATGATATTGTCGGAGAATGCATATAAACACTGCGGTATCAAGTCGGGTTAGATATTTTCTTAGGTTGGACCTTGTTGTATGATTTGGGGGATACACATCCCGTTGTGTTGTTGACTTATCTTGATCTATTTTTTTTTGTGTGCTCGTTGCCACTTGAGACATTGAGTATCTCGTGACTAATGATATATCATGACTATGATATTGCGGTGCTTTACTTGATTGATATGGAGATGAGAATGGTGATCCCATCGTGGCTTTTTGTGTAGCCTTATTGCCGATATTACTTGTATTCCATGTGCGGTACCGTTTCGGATTGAATTGGTTTTTAACATTACATTTCATCATACTCATATGCATTTCCATGATACATTGATATATGCATGGTTATGGCACTAATGATGATATGTGAGAGAGTGTAGCCTCCGAGGTCTTTGCCGGAGAGGGTAAAAGAGAGACGAGTGTTCGTTGCCCGAGGTTTCTTGCCGGAACGATGGAGTGTCCGATGCCCGAGGTCTTTGCCGGGATCGTGAGAGTGTGCTCGTGATCCGAGGTTATATTCGGAGCGAGTGGTACATGGACTTCGCGGGTCCCCCATGGGTCATGATCGCCGAGACGTGGAGTTAAGCTCCGTCCGGACATGTTGTACAAAACCGCATATGCATTGCATTCATCCTACATACATTATTGCATTGCATTATATCTTGGTTCCCGTTGATTGTTGTGATACTACCGTGATGTACCGATTCGATTGATTATACTAAGACTTGGCACAATTGGGTTTAGATGCTATAACATAAAAGATGACTTGTTCTCGGATATGGATTCATATTGACTTGTACTTGTTGGTTTATATGTTTTTCTTGCTTGTTGTCTTTATATACGTTATCTAGTCTTAGTCGGCCTATGATACCTACCAAGACTCGTCGTTTGTACCGACTCACACTTGCCGCATTCTTTATGAATGCAGAGTACCAAATTTCGAGATCGATTTCTACTCTTCTTCGTGGCTAATATTCGAGGATTTCCTCGATTCGAGTCCTTCTGTGACGAGCATGAGGACGATCGATGCCGATGACTCTTTTTATCCTTATGTCTTGTTTCATTCTCGGGACATGATCTTTTAGGCTACTATGTATTATTATGATTCGTACTTATAGTATTTTGAAGCTTAGATGCTCTTGTATGACCCGACCGTATACCGGGGTTGGATTCTCATTATTTCTATATTTCTTTTTTTATATTATTATCGTGAATACTTAGATCGGGGAAGCTAAACGAGAGAGCGAAACACCATCAACAATTATTTTGAAACAGTGCTAACAAAAAGAATGAATGACTCATTCGAGGATGCCAACTCCTCAATTGTCATGGAAGTGTCGACTTCCGAAAATGAAGTGGTCGAAGAAGAGATTTCAAATTTAAGATGAGTCTGGTGTTCCCGCGACTATGACGAGTTTCGTGGAATCGAAGAATTGGTTCAACTTGAAGAAGAAGAGCAAAATCTTGAAGAAGAAATCTCCAATTATCAAAAAGAAGAAATCGAGGAAATAATAAATAGCATAATGGGGAGGAATGAAAAATATGGGCAAGTTGTGGCCAAATGGCGGGAAGAAGTAATATGGGCAAGTCAGGCTAAACGCGTGGAAGAAGTTTAATATGGAGATGATGACACTATTCAAAATATGGATTTCACCCATGGGAGAACTTTTACAAGCTTCGTACCCGCTCTCACACGAAGAAAAAAAACTTGACAAGGTGGAAATTTCGAGCCAAGATTGACTAATGAATCAAGCTCAACAACTTGAACTCTAGCTGGGACCACCGAAGGCATTTCACGAATGATGAAAGAATTTTTAAAAGTTCATGTTGTGCAAAGTCAAGAAGTGGAGCAACTTGAAATTGCTATCCGGAAATTGGAGGCCGAATTAAATACAAAAATTGAGGCATATGATGCTTAATATCAAAATGCAATGGATAAGAGGTTTTGAGTTGGTGTCCAATGCAAGAGGTCAAAATTGATTTTGAAGAGCAAATTGTGGAATGCCAACTAACCGACCCAATTTTAATGAAGGATGCCGAGATTAAAGAAATGATACTAGAGTTGCATAAAAAAATTCATGAAATGGTTTTGGAAGACTCTAGTTCATTTTTGAGTGAGGATGTCAAAGATGAGGCAAATTTAGGAGTTTGGGCGCATTGGACCACATTCTAACCATTTTTCAACATCACATTGCTGATGACACGAAAGCTTTCGAATTAACTGAGCCTATGGAGGATTTTGGAGATGGAAGAAAAAGTCATTTTGAAGTTTGTCATGCCAAGACGACAAAATGACATCCCTCATTTAAAGGCCAAAAAGTCAAATCGATACCCAAAAGTTGTCCTCTTTGCTTTCCTAGACCCCACGAGCATCCTGAATCTCGATTCAAAGTTGGGGCATAAATTATATCCTCCAAGTGGAGGGAAAAGTGGTAAAGTTAACTCATGTCGTCGACGATGTTAAATTCAACGTGGTGAGGCAACCTTCGTTTTCAAAAAAAAAAAAAATTGATTTTTTTTAGAATAAATTTTTTATTATTTTTTGATCATTCTACCAAATGTCATAATTCTCGGAACTGTGTTGGATAAGTTGGAGGTTTGGAGCAGCTACAAAACAGTGCAAAAAAAAAAGAAAAATAAGAAGGGTAGCTGTTCATGTTACAAAGGGTCACAAGGCTAGTGCATAAAGAGGTTTGTAGTAAAATACACGCCTGGGGACGTTTTCGTGCAATTTTAAATAGTCTATATCTACTTTCATGTTATAATACAATCGGAATCATGTTTACAATCATGTTCATATAATTGATAAGTTGATATTTTATCCACTTATCTCTTCTTTAGTCTTAGATTTTTGCTATGTTTAATTGAGAAGATAGAGCATTTTATGGTTTTCCTTTTACAGGTTTATGTGATTTAAAGTGATCGGGGGCTAAATCAAGTGAAAACAAGTCAAAAGAGGCCAAATTGAAGAAGACTTGGGGAAAATATTTCATCTTTGGGCCATTTACAAGTCTAGGAGAGCTAGGTTCTAACCCCCACACTTGGGGATTGAAAATTGAAGACTTTGACGAGAAATTTTTGAAGACTTTGATGAGAAACTTCTTACTCTTTTTACTCATTTCTTCAATCCCTTGTTATGTATTGAATATCTATGTGTGTAGTACTCCATTCCATTACTTGAATCTTGTTTATAGAAAGAACATTATTGAAGTTTTGGATTGAAACTCTTGTTATGCTTTTGTATTGAATGTTTTTTTATTTCTAATGAAGGGGGTCTTTGTTTCTTTTGTTAATCTTGTTCTTTAATGCTTCTTAAGTGATTAGCAAACCCCTAGAACTCACCATTTACTTTGATTTTAGCTCGGAAAGGAAAATTGAGAGTTGAGAAAGATTAATTAACAATGATTCGGGGCTTTAAACCTCATCTAATAACTTGAGCTAGGAATGAGAAAGTTTACCCGAGGTTCTTTTGGTAGTGTTAATATCACCTTAAAGCTTGTAAAAGTTTAGAGTGAAATTCATTGATTTGGTTGGAAGACTTTCGGGGGGACTTTAGAAACCACTATCTATTAACATAAACTAGCTCTTAGGTAAAATCGTAAAATACATTCGATCATTACTTGAGTGTAAATTCCCTTGTATCAATGCTTGTGGCTGTTGATCATTTTGCTTACTTTCTAACATAGTTTTGTCTTTGTTAGTTTTTAAATAAAAAACCAAATATTAAAAAAGTGTTTGGCTTATCGAGAAAGTGAAAAATTCCTTACTTGTTGATCGCCTAGTATATGACCCCCGTGGATTCGCTCGACCATATTGGGCAAATTATATCGCATATGACCATGTACACTTTCTCTTTGTCGAGGGATTTGGATGTTATCAATAATCCAGGGCTACTAACCAAATTATATTATGTTCATGTTTTGGGAGTTACATTAACGAAAGGCTTGCAATACGTACCCGGATGGGATCCCCCCGAGGATGATTCCTTCATTTTTCCCCTTTGGGGGGTTTGATCCATGCTGTTCATGTTCATTTTTCCCCCCCGGAAAGGACAAGATAAAATTTTGGGGGGGGGAGTCACCCCCCCGTACTTATGCTTTACATTTTTCCATGGCCCCCCACTTAAAATGTTTTACATATTTCTTTAGATGATCTATTTCATGTTCCAGATCGTTTCTTCCATTATTTCTTTTATTTTTACTTTCGTTGTTAAAAATCCCCAAATTCCGTCGACGCCCCCTTTTTTCCCCCGGGACTCGTTTCACGGGGGCCCGGACGAGGGACCTCGTCAGGCCCGTATCCCCCAGTGCCCCTTCCCATTGGGGGTGTTATCTTTTTATTTTTTTTTTTGGTTATGCGAAATTTAAAGGGTTTGCGGGGCCTTTCTCCCGAAATTGGAGCACCCGATCATGTCGAGGTTTCAAACATTTGGTCATTTCAAATGTTCGGGAGTTAGCCTCCTTCCATTTTTTTCGATTATATATAATAATAATAATAATAATATTTTCGACTTGATTATAACTCCATGTTTTTGTCATGAGTTTACTTTTTATTCCCCATCAATTTATGCCCTTAGGAAAAGCCATGTGGTTTTCCCTTCCTGAGCCCCAAATCGTGTTACGTCCGGGGCCCTGGTTCGGGGGTTTTACAAAATCACCCTCAAGTTTGGCTTTGTAACACTCACTTCCTTTTGGTTTATAATATTAGCTTACCTCTCTTATTTTAATTTTTTTATAAAATTATTTTAACCTAAATTTTATTAATGTAAACAAACATAAATTACAATTTGTCCTTTTTAAAAAAATTCTTTTTTTGAATTAATTTTGTAAACATCTTTACTAGATTAAAAAATTATAAAAATTTAAAAGCCACATGCTATGTGATTTGAACCGGGAATCTTACAATAAGGAAATTTGAGCTTATATATAACGGAAAAATCGTGGGACATGATACTTGACTGGGAAAGCCCCATTTTGAGATGATGATGAACACTTGAATACTAAAATTTTCTTCTCCATGACTTGAACTTTTTATTTTTTTTATCAAATTATTTTTTACCCAATTTTTGAAAGTTAATAAATGTTGAAAAAATTTAATTTCTTTTCAAAGGGTAAAATCAAGAGAATTTTATGTGATCCCAAAAAATCAGGTAACCTCTGAACCCTTCCTTGAGCAGAGGTAACTGGTGAAGGCCCCCCACAAATCAAGATAATTTTTTTGACAAGATCTCAATTTCAATCTCAATTTTATAATTAGAACCATAAAAGGTAGGGGTCAAAAAATCAGAAATTTACCCTTCCATCCCATTTTGGGTTTAAAAGGGGGTATTTTGTTGTTTAACTAAAAAGTAGTTTAAATTTTTTAATTTGACATGGTTAAACAAAATGTTTTTTTTTTCCCAACCGTACAAAAAAAAAAAAGTGGGGGTTTAAATTTCTTTTCGGAGGTTTTTTTTAGCAAATTTAAAACTAAAACCTAAATTTGCAACCCAAACCTCCAAATTAACCAATTTTTTGTAGTAATCTAAGGGTGTGTTCGATATGAAAAAAAATGTTTTCAAATTTTTAAACGTTTTTAAAAAAAATTTTTAAAATTTTCTTTGGTTTTAAAAAAAAAAAATTCCCCCAAATTAAAAAAAACAAATCCCCAAAATTTGATTTCAACACCACCCTACCACCACCCAACCCATCTCCCCAAACCCCCAAAACCCCAACAACCCCACAACCCCCGACCTAATCCCACCTATAAAACAAAAGATTATATTATGATTGTTTCTTCCATATATCTGACATGAATTTGCATGTGAATGAGCCTTTTTTAAATTTTTTTGAGCCCAGATTGCCCCCGGATATAGTTGTTACATTTGGGTCCTAATTGACTATAAAGAATTCCAAGGAGGTTAAAAATTAATCAAAGAGCTACAATTTTTATCATGGAATCTTGATCATATTCTTTATAGATTGGGGATATACCCTTTAAAAGGGGTGTTACCTTGGACGTTAACTTTTTAATTTGGTTTTTAGTTTTCCCTTTTTAAACTTTCCATTTTAAAACTACTCCAATCAACCCCAAGACATACTGTGTCTTCCAGACGATAACACCCTTGTGGGGGTCCAGGCAATTTTAAAAATCACTTTGAACATGCCATTAAAATTTTAATTACCCCGATTTAACGTTAAAAACTTAGCGGCTTTACAATTTTGAAAGTTCGGGCCCTTTTTTTTCTTCAAATTAATGTCACCTATTAATTTAGGTTATAAGTTCTATGATTATTGTTGCTTTCTATAGGTTTTTTTTCTTTCAATGAAATCATTTTTTTCTTTATTTATTGAAAAAGGGACTTTCTTTTTTTTTTCTTTTCATTGGCTCAGGTTACACAAATTTTTTTCCCCTTTTTTCCCTTTTTCAAATTTTTTTCCCGCTCTTTACCCCCTTTCCCCCTTTAAAAAAATTTTTGGGAAGAGTTACTTGACCGGATTTTTGAAAAAATCCAAGATTTATATTAATTCCCCCTTTAAATTTCGGGATGTTGTTTCGTTGGTTTTTATATGTTTTTCCAAAGATGATCAGATAAAATGTAATTTTTACCCCAAAGTATATAAAAGCATATCCTTTTTTCGCCACATGATTTGGTTTCAATACTTAATTTTAAAATAACAGATTTTAGATAGTACTATAGAAACATTACTTTAAACTAATTTTATTTTTTTAATCTCAAAATAAAGGAGAAAGAATTACAATGACAAACGGGAGGTTTTAAAAATATCTAGTGTAAAATTAAGGGTAGTTATCTTTTTTTCAAAAAAAAACTCATAAAAGCTTTTTTTAAATTTGATGCTGTCATGGGCAGGTACATTATAAGGATTTTGAACCCAAACTTTTTTTGGGGGAAAATTTATAGTAAAAAATTTCAATAAATAGTACGTATATATGAACCCATAACTTTAAAAATAATGGTTCAATGCTAAAAAAAATTTTAAAGGGTTTAACCCCGGTTTAAATCTAAACCCCCCATGGATCGCTTTTTAAAAGCTATAGAATAAAAAAATTCATTGGATGGTTTGATCATCCCATGTGAAACTTATATGATAAATATCTCTAACGTTATAGAACAAGATTTTTTACATTATCTTTGAGTGATTAACCGTAAAAAAAATTCCCTTTTAAATACGGGAAGAATTGTTTTAAACATTATGATTCTAAAATCTTAAAA
>NW_026716974.1:0-15000 GCF_029784015.1 Lycium ferocissimum | reverse complement strand
CCCTTTTTCATTGTTAACAAGTTTAATTAGAGTTTTAACGCATTAGAACGGAGAAAATAGCATTATAAACTAGTTTGTTATTTTGTTGAGATTTATGGATTAAGGGGCTATTTTATGTGGGTTAAATGGTTGGAATTAGCTGTGTTATAGATGTTTCGAATGTGTTGTAGTGTGTAAAAATGGATGGAAATCATGATATGTGTGTTGAAGTGTGGCCGTATAGGGGCTGTTTTGGTAGACTATGATGGACTAATTTTATTTAGTGTATTAGTTGATGATTGTTGTGGATTATATGATGAATATGAAGGTTTAATGATTTAAATTGAAGTTGTAATTGTTTGTGGGTTGTTGTAGAAGTTAATGTGATTTTAGCATAGTTTCTTGAATTTATGAGAATTATGTTGTCAATGTGTGGATCGTTGGTGTAGTTAATGAATTTGGAAGAAAGAAATGTGTGGTTGTAGTTCTTGTTGAATGTGGACGTTTTTGGGTGGAGTAGTACATTGCTTGGGTTGGTTTGAATATTTTGCGGATTGTTGGAAGTGTTCTTGAGTCGTGTTTGAATGGTTTCGGATTAGTGCTTGAATGTGTGAGCATTGATGTTGACTTGATTATATATGGTTGAATTGAATGTAATTGGAATGTTGTCAAATTATGTAGAAAAGAGTTGTTGACGTTAGAATGTATTTTGAATTGATTATTGATGTTGTCAAATATTGTTATTGGTATTGTTGCCGAAGATTTGGCCGAGTTGAATCCTCGGGGTTGTTGAATTTACAGGGGAAATGCTGCCCAAATTTCTGTGGATAAAGTGCTAGCCTAGAATTGAATTTCGGTGTGCCGATGGCTAATGTTTGGTATCTAATGATGTTGTTGTAGATTTGGGAAGCCGAGACTTAAATTCGGATTAGCTTAGGAAGCGGACAAGGTATATGAAGCTTACCCTTTCTTCCTCTTGGCATGTCTTAGTTGTAAATAGGCTATGATACGAGTCTCGGGGTAACTCCATTCTTAAGATCTGAGCACGTATACGATTCTTATTCACTTTTTGATGTTAACGCTCTTAATATGGTCAAATGATGGGTTTTAAGTCTTTTGTACAGTTGGATTTCAAATGTTGCATAAAGAATGTTGTTTTTAAAGGATTCTATAACTACGAATGACTGTAACTTTCATAGACGAGCTCGGATCGCTTCGAAACGTTCGTAGGAGATTCTACAATGAATAAGGTCTCCAACTTTCATAGATGGACTCGGATTGGTTTGATACTCGTCCATGGGCCCCGAGACTTTCCCTTGTGTAGTACTAACGACTTTTGAAAGGACTTAGTGCAACTATCGTCTTAAACTCGAACGTCGACTACCTACTTCTCTATCGTGTTTGTAAAGACGATTATGCCCCTAATTTCCATAAGTTATTTCATATGGTTTGATACGTATCTATGAGTCCTAAGGTTCTATTTGATATGTTCTCGAACGACACTCGGAAGAACCTTGATTTGACTATCGCCTTGGTTTTTAAATGACGGCTCATTTGATTATCCTATCGAGTCTTTGAAAAATGTTTTTAAATTGCATATGGTTACTCACGACTCTGCTCGTGCATTCTGTATTTACATCCTTCACCGAGTCCCGGGCCGGTTATGTTCGTGCGCACGATGATATATTCCGAAGTATGATGTGTCCGGTTCGCCGAGCCTCGCTAGAGGGCCAGGTACCGAGTATATTTGGCGTTATGATGTGTTATGGCGTTATGATGTGCTATGTAATATGTCGGGTTCGGAGATATGAAATCTTTTGGAGTATGATGTGTTATGGCGCCAACGATGGGCGGGCGACCATATTCTAAGAGCCCCATGCATGATTTATGTTTTTTTTATGAGTAAGCATTTTGATATTCTGGATATTGCATTTACTTTCGTACTTACGGTTTTGATTATGACCCGTTTACCTTATTTCATGCTTTGCATACTCGGTACATATTCGTGCGACCCTCTTTCTTCGGGGTCGCGTTTCATGCCGTGCGGTACAAATACTTATTTGGATGATCCACCGACTTAGGATTCTGTTCGGTGTCTTGGAGCGCTCCCTCGTTCGGAGCCTATACTTTGATCCAGTTCGTTATTGTATATATGTATATGTTCATTCAGGGGTACGGCGGGGCCCTGTCCCGTCATATGATTTTGTTATGACTCTTAGAGGTCTGTAGACATATATGTGTGGGTTGTGGGTACTTCCTGTTCAGTTGTGTCTGTGTGATGTGTGAATTGGACGTCCCCCTATACTATGATAGCCTTACCGGCTTATGTGTGATATAATCTGTTGAAAGATGTGATTATGATCTGTATATATATATTTGTGACAGCTTTGGGGCGACGTTCCACTTTTCTGTATATATATGTCATTTGTATTACGTATAAGTTATTCCTGCGCTATTTCTGATTAATGGGTGTGTACGGGTGCCCAGCTCGGGCACTAGTCACGGCCTACGGGGTTGGGACGTGACAGAAGTGGTATCAGAGCGGCTCGTCCTCGGATTGTCTACAGGCCGTGTCCGGCAGAGTCTTGTTTATGGTGTGAAGCCGGCCACACTCATAAACAGGAGGCTGCGGGGCATTTAGGAATCAGTGACCCTCTTTCTGTCTTAGATCGTGCGATAGAGCCAAGTCATAGGAAATGAGATTCTCCGTACTAACCTTTGATTTCAGCAGAAGGAAGACATCGACGGAAGGAAGCGATTGACGATCTTGGAAGTTACAAAGCAAGCGAGGTAAGTAAAGGTACGAAAGGCATATGTTGACTAAGGCATTAAAGTACGATTGAAATGTAAAGTCAAAAAAAAAATTGGAAAGGAAAAGTAAACAGGAAAGTGTAACAGGTGCAGTTCGAATTGGACATACGAGGTAAGCCCATCATTTTCATACTGATGTTAATATTGGGAGCCCTGTGTGGCTGTAAAATGATATGATATGTGTATATATGTTGGACCTATGAGGCATTGTTGGTATTTCTTGCGTACAGGTTTTGAGATAGTAAGAAATATAGAGGAAACTCTGCCGAAATTTTTCCAGGAAATAAGAAGGAAATGAGATAGGGGTTTGTAATATGTCTTGAAAGGTCGTGTTAATAGTAAAGATAGAATTTGACTAAGTTGCAAGTATGGCTGACCTTGAAAAATAAATTAATTACTGAATTGGCGGTAATGGTAATTAAGAGGTCGGTATCGACATGGTAAAAAGAATTTGAAAAGGGCTTGTGATATTAAGAGATGAGTTAGAAGAGATTGGCAAATCTTGATGGAGTGTTATATTAAGGTACCAACTGAATTGATAAGCATGGATAACTTATAACGAGAATTATAGCCAGAAGAAATAATAGTACAATTGAGACCAGAGTACAAAAAAAGAGGGTTGTGACGGATATAAAGGTGCTGACAAGACAGCTTGTGAGATATTAAAGATAAGATTGACCAGAAAGGGCAAAAGTTGAGAAGTGTGACACTATGAGGTTGATTACGAACAGGATATTATGTGAATATAATAAGGAATGTTATGAAAATGAGCAAAGTCTAGCGAGGAAGTGACTAAAAGGTATGACGTGATCGGTGTGGCTAAAGTACAAAGGTGAGCTATTGATTAGGAGGGATTTATGAAGTTCTTCTATAGGGAAAGCACAGAACAAAAAAATTACGAGATAACGGAAACGATAGCGAGCGCAAAAAAAAAGAGGAGGTGAAAAGAAAAGCGGGTAAGATAACAGTGTAGTAACAGGTGATGACGGGGGTAGCCGCGAACACGAGAAATATCAGTGACGGAACGGTGAAAGACCAGATTATAGAGAGACGAATAACAAAGTTGAGGGAGTGCTAGGAAATGACTGGCATGATAAGAACATTAGAACAAATAGGGGTGAACAGAATAGGATTTATAAATAAGAAAGGGATTGTGTGGGAGTAATATTTTCCGGAAATGTATCAGTATTATAAAGCTCCTCGTGCGCAGAAAAGGAGGGACGTAGACTGGATAAATATGGTAAGGGAATACTAAAGGAAGCATCTGATATAGACGTAATTAAAGGAGTACGAATATGGAACAAAAAGGGAATACATCGTTATGAATTTAAAGGTATAGTGTGACGACATGGTGATAAGATAAGACTAACATTGCGACGAACTTGGAATGTTTTAAGTAAGTTAGAAGCATGTGTTGGGTACACGATAAGCGTAAACGGGCATAAAGCATAAAGGGAGTGCTACGTGCACACGACTTCACCTCAAAAATAATGGGATCTTTAAGCGACAAAGACGGTAGGCTTGAGGAACAAATGGTGCAGTATAATTTCATCAAAAGGGACGGATGATATAGGTCGAGATAAAGATACTATTCCAAGAGAGCTTTGGACACTTATCGTTGGAATATAAATGCCGCCTAACGAGAATTTGAAATGCCTACAAGTATTAGGTAATTATTGATTGGAGTAAGGGACCCTTTCTAATTCGGAGGGAGATGCGTTACGAGAACGTTTTGAAACCTGTCGAGACTTCAACTTGCTCTAAATTATGCGCTGAAGGTCATGTGGTGAGGTAAACGCTATCAGATTAGCAATAGAGCATCGCATTTCATCTGAGTTCCGAGGTTAAGCGTGCTAGAGTGGGAGTAATTTTAGGATGGGTGACCCCCTCGGAAGTTTTCTGAAAGTCTTACAAATTCAGACGTAAGAAGCAAATGAGAAGCTAGGTTAATTTAAGGAAAAATTAGAGTCTGCGGAGTGGGCAGAAACCTTAAGAGGTCGTGTAGAACGAGGCAGACTGAACCAGTGAAAAGGGAGGAAGGTGCAATACAGCTTTAGAAACAGGATAAGTCGAATAGTGTTGGAAATATTTTGTGAATAAGATGGTAGCAATTATGTATATGTATGTATATGATATCCCATACATGGCTATAGTGAATCCCAGCAATCGACGTTGAGGCATATTGGAAGGCATTAATCAGACAGGGTAAGGAAGTTCCAGTGAAGGAAAATAAAAATGGCACAAATGTTATAAAGCAAGCCGATGCTGCTTTCGCTACGGATTGAGCTTGGAAAGTTCTAAGATAATGATATTTTGGAAAGAAAGAAAGTAAGTAGACGGTAGGTAAGGTGACCAAAATGTCGGAAAAAGCGAAAGAGTAAAGCACGGCGCGATTTGGATAAAAATGTGAGGGTAGGCGTGGGAGAAAGATGGAGTGTGGTGGTACGGAACCAAAGAGGATTGTGTAGAATTGCAGGATAGACTTCGACAAGTGGAACGAAAGAATAATGACCACAACAAAAAATGATAAATAAAGGAAAGAAAGATTAGGTCGTGCAACGGTGCTAAGAGATTTCTAACTTCCGAAGAATAAGTGCCGAGGGCGACGGATATCAAAAAAAAAAAAAAAACTATTGGTGTATTAGGACCCCTTAATAAGGGGGGGGGGGGAGAACATATTGAACTTGGAAGAGGTTATGGCGTTCTTATGCCCCAGGAGGGGAAAATTCATTAACTTGGAGCCAGAGTTCGAAACGATCGCCGATACAAGGAAATCGAAGATACGTATACTGGTGTTATGAGAGAATCATAAGGGAGTAAGGATTTCCGTAGCCTATGCTTTTGGGTTGTATTGTAAGATTTGAGGGATAAAGATTAGAGAAGCAGTTGTGGCAGAAAGCTGAAGGAATAGTTATGGCAAGAGCCCAAGGATTTAGTTTAAACTCGAATCATGAGTCGCCATAAGTGTAGTTGCACTGTGAAGGATAGCGAAGAGTGTAACCATTTTGTGTGTACATACTTTGGATAGACGGAAGTAGTCCTGGGAAGAAACTGGGAGGAATAGTAAGAGGCGTAACCATTATACTTACTAGCAACAAAGTCAGGTTGAGTGAGCACACGGAATGTAAAGGTATATGGTGACAAGAATGTAAGGACCAATGACGTTAACCATTGAACCGCAAGTGAATCGTAATACAGTATGTCACCCTCAGACTAACGGACAGACCGAGCGTACTATTCAGACGCTAAGGGATATGTTGCAGGACCGCGTTCTTAATTTCAGAGACAGCTGGGATGATCAGTTGCCACTTATAGAGTTTGCCTATAATAATAGCTACCATTCTGGCATCCGGATGGCCGTATGAGGCTCTGTATGGCAAGAAGTGCAGGTCACCGATGGCTAGTTGATGTTGATGGAACTAAATTAGTTGACCTAGATATGATCCAACAAGCAGTCGACAAAGTGGAACTCACTCAGGAATGGTTATTAGCAGTTCAGAGTCGACGAGAGTCATATGCGGATGATCGGCATCGATACTTCGAGTTACGAGATCGGCAATTGGGTATTTCAGAAAGTGTCACCCTTGAACGGTGTTACGAGGTTCGGCAAGAAGAGGAAGAATAGGTATCCCCACTTATTTCCTATGTATACAAGTAACCTAAATTCCTCGTTTGGTTATGCTGATTGATGAATGAACTGTACGTGATAGCCATAAAAGGGACCCTCCCCCGAAGCATTTATAAGACCCTGTAAAGCTAGTTTAACATTCGAGGACGAATGTTCTAAAGGGGGGGAGGATGTTATATCCCGTATTTTGTACATTGGGACATTCCGAGCTAACCATGGAAAGTTAAGGACAGGACTATTCCGGGATACGAGGTTGAGACTTTTAATGTTATATCCCGTATTTTTGTACGTTGGATTATTCATAAGCTGAGGTGGGGTCCACATGTCGAGATTTTTTTTGACATATGACAGGTTACATGAATAATATATGTGAAGTTAAACACAACTCAAGAAGGACCCTTGAGCCAAATCAAAGTTGAAGTCCTCCAAGCAAATATTTTTAAGTAATGTTTTCGGGTGATCTGACTTTGAGGGGCATAAACGGTATTATAAGTTTGGAATTTGGAAAAATACCAAAGATAGAAGTTGTAGATAATTGAATTAGCTTTTCAACCATAGGTCGTGGGCCCATAGGTAACATCGGGATAAGGAGATATGAATATTTTAAAGTAGAAAGGTCGAGCTAACGGTGGATTCGGCCCAACCCGATTCCAAGTCGGGTCAGGCCCAATACCCATGCCATTTAAGTGAAATTTTCAGCTTTCTCCTTCATTTTTCAGACCAAAACGTCTAGAATTTTCAGAGATGGAGAGAGAGAGAGGAGAGGTAGAGAGAGAAACCAAATTTTGACCACAATCTAAGCCTCGAATCGCGGAGCTCATGAAGAGAAAAGTGTTGTACGTTGTGTTGCCTTCAATTTGGGCTAAAAATCAGCCAAGAAGAAGAGGGTGACGTGCTGGCTGCATACTTAAGGTAAGACTAAGGTCCCTTTTTCATTGTTATCAAGTTTAATTAGAGTTTTAACGGATTAGAACGGAGAAAATAGCGTTATTAACTAGTTTGTGATTTTGTTGAGTTTAATGGATTAAGGGGTTTTTATGTGGGTTAAATGGTTGGAATTAGGCTGTGTTATGGATGTTTTGAATGTGTTGTAGTGTGTAAAAATGGATGGAAATTATGATATGTTGTGTGTTGAAGTGTGGCCGTATAGGGGTTTGTTTTGGTAGACTATGATGGACTAATTTTATTTAGTGTATTAGTTGATGATTGTTGTGGATTATATGATGAAGATGAAGGTTTAATGATTTAAATTGAAGTTGTAATTGTTTGTGGGTTGTTGTAGAAGTTAATGTGATTTTAGCATAGTTTCTTGAATTTATGAGAATTATGTTGTCAATGTATGGATCGTTGGTGTAGTTAATGAATTTGGAAGAAAACGTGTGGTTGTAGTTCTTGTTGAATGTGGACGTTTTCGGGTGGAGTAGTACATTGCATGGGTTGGTTTGAATATTTTGCGGATTGTTGGAAGTGTTCTTGAGTCGTGTTTGAATGGTTTCGGATTAGTGCTTGAATGTGAGAGCATTGATGTTGACTTGATTATATATGGTTGAATTGAATGTAATTGGAATGTTGTCGAATTATGTAGAAAAGAGTTGTTGACGTTAGAATGTATTTTGAATTGATTATTGATGTTGTCAAATATTGTTGTTGGTATTGTTGCCGAAGATTTGGCCGAGTTGAATCCTCGGGGTTGTTGAATTTATAGGGGAAATGCTGCCCAAATTTCTGTGGATAAAGTGCTAGCCTAGAATTGAATTCCGGTGTGCCGATGGCTAATATTTGGTATCTAATGATGTTGTTGTAGATTTGGGAAGCCGAGACTTAAATTCGGATTAGCTTAGGAAGCGGACAAGGTATGTGAAGCTTACCCTTTCTTCCTCTTGGCATGTCTTAGTTGTAAATAGGCTATGATACGAGTCTCGGGGTGTCACGACCCAACCCCGTAGGCCGTGACTAGTTTTCGAACTGGGCACCCATACGCGCTCACTAACCAGATTCGGCATACAAACGACTCGTACATAAATCGATGTCGACGTGGCTCCAAGCTTTGACATACAAATATATATGCCTGGATATATTTCGAGCAAGGCTATCATAATATACATAACGTAGCAAAGCATACATATACGCAGCCGACAAGGCTGCCACGGCGGATGGGCCGCCCAAACACAACTTACTCACGCATTCGAAAAAACTGTACATAACCCACATCTATGTCTACAAACCTCTAATACAGAACAACCGAATCATATGACGGGACAGGGCCCCGTCGTACCCTGAATAACATAATCATATACATCGGAAGAGTATATACCCAAAATATTGGCTCCAGAACAAAGGGAGCACTCTGAACAGCAGAACGGAAATCCTACGCCGGTGGATCACCAAAACGCGTATCTGTACCTGCGGGCATGAACGCGACCCCCCGAAGAAAAGGGGTCGATTTTAATATGTGCGAATATGCAAAGCGAGAAGATATAGTAACAAATGCGAGCCATGATCGAAACGGTAGGTATAGAAAGTAAACATAATAACGAGAATACCAAAATGCTTTGTCATCGACACGCAAGTCATGCAACGAGAGGCACGGAAGACAACTATAATAATCGGAATGCCGACACGCTTACTCACCGAAATACGGATCATACATATACATACCGAAGCATATCATAACATCATACCTTATCATATGAGGCCGACATTAACCGATGTGGGATTCGCCTAAACTAATGTGGGATTTGCCTAGACCAATGTGGGATTTGCCTAAACAAATGTGGGATTTGCCTAAACCAATGTGGAATTTTGCCTCATCATTGGGTTTGCCCCACCATTGGGTTTGCCCCACCACCGGCTCTGATTCCAACTGAGCATAATCCAGAATCCATAGATATAACATATAACGTAGCACATATACACGACCGGCCGAAAGGGGCTCGGCGTGGGACACATCATAACACCATAATATATACGCGGTTCCCGGCCGAAAAGGGGCTCGGCGAACCGGACACATCATATTTCAGAATACAGCACAGTGCGTACGATAACATAACCGGCCCGGGTCTTGGCGAAAAATGTAATAACAGAATACACGAACAAAGTTATAAGTAACCAAATATGGTTTAAAACAATTTCTAAGACTTAATATGTTAATCACACGAACCATCGTTTATAGGCCAAAACGGTAGTCAAATCAGATTTGCTTCCGAATATCACTCGGGAGCATATCAAATCGAATTTCAGAAATCATAGTTACGTACCAAAATCATGCATAAGATCATTATCATAAACTTAAAAGGTAGGTAAACTAATCATACTTGAAATCAGGATAATAGTCACATCATAGTCTTACAAAAGTCATCAGAAGTACGTAAAGGAAAGTCGCGGGACCCATGGACGGGTGTCAACCAGAGCCGGGCCCGCCTATGAAAAACATAGTCATCATACATCATGGGATCATTTTTGAGCATATCGAAGCGATCCGGTTCTGTCTGTGAAAGTTATGGACTTTCGTAGTTTTCGGAATCATTTAGGAACAAAGCTCTTTTTAAAAACCAAACTTTTATGCAACGTTTTAAACTTAGTCATACAAAATACATAAGGGCCAACATTTTATCATATCAAACATACGAAGACTAAGGAACAAATAAGAATCACAGACATGGTCGGATCGCGAGAGTAGAATTTCCTCGAGGCTCGTATCATAGCCTATTTACGACTAAGGCATGCCAAAAGAAGGAAGGGTTACGCTTTACATACCTCGTCTGCTCTCCAAGCTAATCCAAACTCCAACCTATGTCTCAGACTCCCCGAGGTCTACAGATAAGTCAGCGGATATCAATTATTAGCTATAGCCATTTAGGCATTTAATTCCAAATTAGCCCTTAATTCTACATAAATTTGGGCAGCATTTCCCCTGTAAATACACCAACCCCGAGAATTTAACTCGGCCAAATCAACAACAACAACAACAACAACCAACCTAGAAACATCAATAATCAATCCGAAAGGCAACATAACATTAATAACTCTCTTTTACATCATTCAACAACATTCATTATTTCAGTTCAACGGCTTACATTCAAGCCAACATTATCGCTCATACATTCCAATACCAACCCAAGCCCATACCAACAACATTCAAGAACATTTTAAACAATTCATACAATATTCCCAACAATCCAACAAAGGCTCCAATTTGCCCAAAAACAGTCCCAAATCCGAGAGCCTTACTATAACCCATTCCTCACTTCCAAATCATGATTTGCACCACCAATTTACACTCTAACAATGCCATTCCCTTAAATATAAAAATTACATCAAAAGCACATTAACTTCCAAATCAGCCCATACAATTACAACATCAATCTTGAATCATTAAACTCTCATTTCCAACATAGAATTCATAACGACAACAACTAAAACAATAAGCAATATTAATTCATTCTTGTCACATGGTATAACCTACATTCGGCCAACACTACATACATACATACATACATACATATGTTGATAATTCTCATTCTTTCCTTCACACTACACAACTAAACATGCTACATAGAATCAATTTATCATCTCAACACAACACATACACCTACACGGCCAAACCTCACACACATGGCCTCAACTCCAACATACTATATTCCATGATTTTCATCCATTTTAACATACTACAACATGCATAAAACCTTTATAACACATAAAACATGATCAAATCTTACCTTTCTTCTTCAACTTCACAAATAGGTTAGGGTTTGCGATCTACACAACGGATGGTTTGATGACCCAAACAACACTTCCACGTTACTTAGGGACCTCCAATTAGTGGATTTGTACCAAAGAAATATTTTTGGGATGGCTTGAATTGGAGTTAGTTTTTGGGAGGTTTGGCCGAGAGCCTTGGTGGAGGTTCTTCAACTTCTTGGTTTTTTTTTTTCTAAGTGTTGGATGAAAATGAATGACTTAGAAGTCATCTTTTGTGTTAATATAAGACTTGTACATGTGTCCCATGGCCCACACATGTGTTGGACCAATTAAATTTGTCCACAAAATGTGTGGGACCATTCCAAGGGTACACGGCCAAAGGGCCTATTTTTGCATGATTTGCAACTTTCACTTATTCCATTTTTGGTCCCAAATTTTCCTAGTTGCTCCATTCCAACAAATTCATGAACAAATTAGGTCTCAAAACAAAATCAAAGGTCAAACGTCCCGACTTCATATCCCGGAATGGTTTTGTCCCTAACTTATCATAGTTAACCCGAATTGTCCCAATGTATGAAATACGGGATATAACACGGGGTAACTCCATTCTTAAGATCCGAACACGTATACGATTCTTATTCACTTCTTGATGTTAACGCTCTTAATATGGTCAAATGATGGTTTTTAAGTCTTTTGTGCAGTTGGATTTCAAATGTTGCATAAAGAATGTTGTTTTTAAAGGATTCTATAGCTACGAATGACCGTAACTTTCATAGACGAGCTCGGATCGCTTCGAAACGTTCGTAGGAGATTCTACAATGAATAAGTTCTCCAACTTTCATAGATGGACTCGGATTGGTTTGATACTCGTCCGTGGGCCCCGAGACTTTCCCTTGTGTAGTACTAACGACTTTTGAAAGGACTTAGTGCAACTATCATCTTAAACTTCAGACGTCGACTACCTACTTCTCTATCGAGTTTGTAAAGACGATTATGCCCCTAATTTCCATAAGTTATTTCATACGGTTTGAAACGTATCTATGAGTCCTAAGGTTCTATTTGATATGTTCTCGAACGACACTCGGAAGAACCTTGATTTGACTATCGCCTTGGTTTTTAAATGACGGCTCATTTGATTATCCTATCGAGTCTTTGAAAAATGTTTTTTTAAATTGCATATGGCTACTCACGACTCGCTCGTGCATTACTCGTATTTACATCCTTCACCGAGTCCCAGGCCGGTTATGTTCGTGCGCACGATGATATATTCCGGAGTATGATATGTCCGGTTCGTCGAGCCTCGCTAGAGGGCCGGGTACCGAGTATATTTGGCGTTATGATGTGTTATGGCGTTATGATGTGCTATGTGATATGTCGGGTTCAGAAATATGAAATCTTCTGGAGTATGGTGTGTTATGGCGCCAACGATGGGCGGGCGACCATATTCTAAGAGCCCCATGCATGATTTATGTTTTTTTTTTATGAGTAAGCATTTTGATATTCTGGATATTGCATTTACTTTACGTACGGTTTTGATTATGACCCATTTTTACCTTATTTCATGCTTTGCATACTCGGTACATATTCCGTGCGACCCTTTCTTCGGGGTGCGTTTCATGCCGCGCGGTACGGATAATTATTTGGATGATCCACCGACTTAGATTCTGTTCAAATTTTGGAGCGCTCCTCTCGTTCGGGAGCCTATACTTTGATCCGTTTCGTTATTGTATCTATGTATATGTTTACTCACGGGCACGGCGGGCCCCGTCCCGTCATATGATTGTTATGATTCTTAGAGGTCTGTAGACATATATGTGTGGGTTGTGGGTACTCACTGTTCACCGTGTCTGTGTGATTTGTGAATTGGACGTCCCCCTATACTATGATAGCCTTACCGGCTTATGTGTGATATCATCTATTGAAAGATGTGATTATGATCTGTATATATATATTTGTGACAGCTTTGGGGCGACGTTCCACTTTTCTGTATATATATGTCACTTGTATTACGTATAAGTTATTCCTGCGCTATTTCTGATTAATGGGTGTGTACGGGTGCCCAGCTCGGGCACTAGTCGCGGCCTACGGGGTTGGGTCGTGACAGCAAGGCTCCCTTTCCCCAAGCCCATCCTCTATAATTATGTGCAAGATAAGGCCTCCAAGGCTGAGATTAGAGCCCGTTTGATTCAAAGAAGGGCCAATGATTGAGATGCTAAGTATTTGGAGAAAATAGAGCATGACCGAGCTACCATAGAAAGTTTGAACCACGAGTGGGAATTCACTCATGATTGTTTGGTGGAGCTTGATGATCAAATGAAGAAGACTTTAGACGACGTCGCTCCAATGAGTTTCACAAAAAAAGGGTTACTAATGGATGCCATGTTGACGTCAACTCACCTCCACATCCAGACCGCCCTGCGAAAGGCCAAGAAGGCAAGGATAGATAGGGCTTCATCATTAGCTACTGGAGGACATTTCTTTTGATTTATTTTCTTGTCTCTACTTATCTTTTGTACCCCTACGGGGAAGAATATTATTAATGGTAGTTTATTTCTGTTCTTGGGCAATGTTTTGGCATAATTGGCATGTTCAGATTTCAATGCGACTAAGACCTTTAGAAACCCGAGTAGTGTATATTAATATTATTATGTGAATATATGCTTTGTTTGTTTCATATGTTTCATTTTGAAAAGCTTGATTAATCTCAGGTATCGACCACTACCCAAAGAAAAACACCAAAATGGTTACAACCCCACTAACCCTAAGGTCGAAAGGGATATCGTAAGCACCCAAGAGCATACCGCCATCACAAGGAAAATCCAAGATTTTGAAAGGAAAATTCATGCGGCTAGGGCCAAGATCAAAGAAGCTGACGAGTTGATGGACTCGGCGGAAAGCTAGCCTAAGGGACCCACAGAGATAAGATGCCACCAAGAGGACTTGCTAAGCAAGGGGAAAGGAATATCCCCGAGATACGTACCTCTATTCGAAGAACAAGAAAGTGAGGGGCATGGAACAGAGTCCGATCTATAAGAACTAACTTATGTATCAAGAGAGGTCGCCTCTGTCGCCTCCGCGAACCAAGAGAGAGAGAGAGCCAGAAACGCAAGTAGAGTTCATCCGTCCAGCCTCTCTAACTTGGTTAGGACACGTGACATTTAAGGAAATCTTTGACAAACTCAAGAGCATGGGTGCCATCTGCATTAGCCGCGAGAATCTGCCCCCATGTGCTCTGGTCTTCGCACATAAAAGGTGCCCATTCCATCGAGAGCAATCAGGTCATACCACCAACAAATGTTTGGCTCTTAGGAAGAGAGTCACAAGGCTAATCGATGACAAACCCATCACTAAGCTTTGGGGGCCCCATTTCCTTGTGGTTCATGATACCGTCTCTCCAAATGAAGGAATCACGCTAAATACTCATATTTGGCATTATGACTTCACTGTCTTCAAAGATTCATACGCCAGCATTTTTCAGAAATTGGCTAGCATAGGAAAGATTTAGCCAATCAGAGCTGTTTGGAGAGACTCGTTAGTGGGGACATGTCGAAGAAAGATTTTCCTTTCCCACTCCGGGCTCCGGGACATGACATTGAAGAATGTAAAGCTTTTAAGTTCGAGCTAGAACATCTGGTCCATACGGGAGGAATTTGGGTAGTACTCACTCCTCAATATTAAAAGTAAAGGCCTCTCGGCTGGGAAATATGGTTGAAAGGACAAACAACCACTTTTGATCTTAGGGAGAGATCACCTTTTGGGTAGATATTTTAGGAGGGTCCCCTTTTGTAATTTTACATAGATTTGTCTCCCTTCCATATTTTGTAAAAAAGAAACTACGTCGACACGATGTCCACATGAGGCGGATACGTAGGAAGCCCCTA
>NW_026716973.1:0-16758 GCF_029784015.1 Lycium ferocissimum | reverse complement strand
ATATGGTCAAATCATGGTCCTTATGTCATTTGTGTAATTAAATTTCAAAAGTTGTATAAAGGTTTTATTTTTAAAAGAGTTTTGTTCCTAAACGACTCCAAAACTACGAACGTCTGTAACTTTCACAGAAAGGCTCGGATCGCTTCGATATTGTTACACCTCGAAAATTTCCCCCTTATCGTACAGTGAATAGACTAACGAGGGGCATGACGTTCACGAGGTTGGGACAAGTCGGAGATAATAATTGATGATGCTCATTAAGATTTTCAAAGGCATTCGAGTTAGTGGAAGAAAGTTGTTAAGAGAAGCGAAGTCATAAGTTGGGTATCGAATAAGAATTTCGAGCATTGAGTCAATAATGTCCTAATGACACCTTGAGAAAGAGTTATAACGTCCCTTAGAATGGTATTGAAGTGATGAACAAGTGTTAAGAAGGTTCCATAAGGATCGGAGATCAAACGAGTCGACGAAACAACTCTCGAAAAAACTGGACAACCTACGGCCAGACATACTGGCCGTATAAAATGTATGGACCGTATGTCCAACAGCCGTAGATTCAGCCCGGTATGACATAATCCTTGGACCAGATCTACGGCCGGACATACGGACCGTATAAAACATACGGACCGTATGTTAGTCCGTATATCTTGTCGGAGTTTGATGAATTTTATATAAAGGGACCCTTTTTCATTTCATCTCATTTCATTTCTCACCTCCACCATTCAAGAAACCTCTAGAGAGTTCTATACACTCCAATCATAAGAAAACAAGAGAAATCAAAGATCAACGATAAGAAATCAAGAGAAACAAGTGAAGGAAATCCCATTAAAGTCATCCAAATCAAGGAAACCCAAGAGAGATGAATTAGGGTTTTGTTGGAAAAGATAATATCATCCAAAGCTTGTTCGTCTAGTATTCAAGGTAAGTTTCATGATCTTTTCACGTTATTTGAAGTATTAGTAAGTTGATATACATGGATTGTACAAGTGTATAGCAAATGGGTCATCAAATGTGTGAATAATACTATTATTGAGTAGTAGTTGAATGGAATCATGGAAATGGATATGTTAATGTTATAAATACGTTATAAATGATATTTAGAGCATGAAATAAGTGTTGGATACGAAAGAATGCGATAGTGAACTTTAGCCATAATTATGAAGAATTGGGATGAAATTGCGAAATGCAGATGAGGTGAATGAATGACGATTGTTGTTAGTGATATTGTGATTGTTATTGTGGATGTTGGAAGTCGATATGGAATATGGCGGAAAGTAGTATAAACAAAGGAAATGCTGCCCAATTTTCTCTAGCTTTAGTAAGCACGTCTTTATAAATGTTTAGCTAATGTCAGTACGAATCCTCTTGAAGGTATTAACGGGTGCATTAAAGGAGGACGACAAGCAATCGAATAGTCAAACGACAAAGGTATGTAAGGCTAGTTCCTTCTTTCTAAAGCATGACTCTATGGAATGAACCCTCCTATCTTTCTATGACTTCTCTACACATATGTATGTATTGGGAATGATGATTCTACATCATAAAGAACTCGCATGAGAGGAAGCTAAGAGGTATGTTATAAATGTGAAGATGAGCCCCAGTCTAGAGATCCTAAACCTATGATACCAGATTTCTACAAAGATAATGACCTCCATACGATCCTTTACTATTACTCATTGTCGCCAAACCTATTTTATGATGTTCGTCTCCTTCCTTTCAAGGCATGATTCTCCTCCTTCTCCATGAATCTCCTAAATTCCAAAGAACTAATAGCCTACGTTCATGAATAGCCCTACGAGAGAAAGATAAGAGATATATTATGAATACGATAGAAATGATGATGAGTTAAACCCAAATAGTCCCAAAGTGAGAGATGATGCCCACGAAATCAATGATTCTAAGTATGGTTCCATTGGTGTTCTCCTTATCTACGCTCACCTTAAATGTTAGTCCCTTCAAAGTGAGATGCTATGATGTGATTACTCCGTACGGTAGTCGGGTCCCACAGCGACCTTATGTCACCCGACATAGGCTATAGTCGCCTCGAAGCCTAATGTATGTTTCTTTGATGTATGCATGTGTAATGATGCTAAGCCACGATATGATACTACTCAAAATCTATTGATGTTGATCACTATGTACACTCACCTTATGCTTGTTCCTTCAAGGTGAGGCAGAATACTTGTGAATACTCATAATGACATCGGGGGTCCACGACCTTATGTCGCCCTCGCTAAATACGATTGGCTTCAGAGTCTCTATGCATGTGTTGTAATAAGTATATGATGTTAAGCATACCATGATGAGTTATGATAAGTATATTATGATGAGTATATTATAATAAGCATGTTGTAATGAGCATATGATGATATCGCGCGCATATGGCCGGCAGACCACTTTGCCAAAGCGGGCGGTTATACACCATGACCAAACGGCATGGCGGCGCCACTAGTGGACGGCATGAGATGCTTATCATAACTTTATCATGGTATGCTTGCATGTCAAGCATACCATGATGAGTTATGATAAGCATACTATGATAAGCATCTCATGCCGTCCACTAGTGGCGCCGCCATGCCGTTTGGTCATGGTGTGTATAACCGCCGTTTGCGTGGGCTTCCCGCCATATAGGCGCGGTGTGATATCATCATATGCTCATTACAACATGCTTATTATAATATACTCATCATAATATACTTATCATAACTCATCATGGTATGCTTAACATCATATACTTATTACAACACACATTAGAGACTCTTAGCTAATCGTACTTTAGCAAGTGATATAAGGTCGTGGACCCCCGATGTCATTATGAGTATTCACAAGTATTCCGCCTCACCCTCAAGGAACAAGCATAAGGAACAGTGTACATAGTGATCAACATCAATAGATTTTCAGTAGTATCATATCGTGGCTTAGCATCATTACACACGCATACAAGCAAAAAACATACATTAGGCTTTGAGGTGACTATAGCTATGTCGGGGTGACATAAGGTCGTGGGACCCCGACTACCGTATGGAGTAATCACATCATAGCATCTCACTTTGAAGGGACTAACATTTAAGGTGAGCGTAGATAAGGAGAACACCAATGGAACCATACTTAGAATCATTGATTTCGTGGGCATCATCTCTCACTTTGGGACTATTTCAGTTTAACTCATCATCATTTCTATCGTATTCATAATATATCTCTTATCTTTCTCTCGTAGGGCTATTCATGAACGTAGGCTATTAGTTCTTTGGAATTTAGGAGATTCATGGAGAAGGAGGAGAATCATGCCTTGAAAGGAAGGAGACGAACATCATAAAATAGGTTTGGCGACAATGAGTAATAGTAAAGGATCGTATGGAGGTCATTATCTTTGTAGAAATCTGGTATCATAGGTTTAGGATCTCTAGACTGGGGCTCATCTTCACATTTATAACATACCTCTTTGCTTCCTCTCATGCGAGTTCTTTATGACATAGACTCATCATTCCCAATACATACATATGTGTAGAGAAGTCATAGAAAGATAGGAGGGTTCATACCATAGAGTCATGCCTTAGAAAGAAGGAACTAGCCTTACATACCTTTGTCGTTTGACTATTCGATTGCTTGCTCGTCCTCCTTTAATGCACCCGTTAATACCTTCAAGAGGATTCGTACTGACATTAGCTAAACATTTATAAAGACGTGCTTACTAAAGCTAGAGAAAATTGGGCAGCATTTCCTTTGTTTATACTACTTTCCGCCATATTCCATATCGACTTCCAACATCCACAATAACAATCACAATATTACTAACAACAATCGTCATTCATTCACCTCATCTGCATTTCGCAATTTCATCCCAATTCTTCATAATTATGGCTAAAGTTCACTATCGCATTCTTTCGTATCCAACACTTATTTCATGCTCTAAATATCATTTATAACGTATTTATAACATTAACATATCCATTTCCATGATTCCATTCAACTACTACTCAATAATAGTATTATTCACACATTTGATGACCCATTTGCTATACACTTGTACAATCCATGTATATCAACTTACTAATACTTCAAATAACGTGAAAAGATCATGAAACTTACCTTGAATACTAGACGAAAAAGCTTTGGATGATATTGCACCTTTTCCAACAAAACCCTAATTCATCTCTCTTGGGTTTCCTTGATTTGGATGACTTTAATGGGATTTCCTTCACTTGTTTCTCTTGATTTCTTATCGTTGATCTTTGATTTCTCTTGTTTTCTTATGATTGGAGTGTATAGAACTCTCTAGAGGTTTCTTGAATGGTGGAGGTGAGAAATGAAATGAGATGAAATGAAAAAGGGTCCCTTATATAAAATTCACTTCAGTCCCGACAAGATTATACGGACCAACATACGGTCCGTATGTTTTATACGGTCCGTATGTCTGGCCGTAGATCTGGTCCAGTGGATTATGTCATACTGGGCTGAATCTACGGTTGGACATACGGTCCATATATTTTATACGCGATGTCCGGCCGTAGTTGTCCAGTTTTTTTCGAGAGTTGTTTCGTCGACTCGTTTGATCTCCGATCCTTATGGAACCTTCTTAACACTTGTTCATCACTTCAATACCATTCTAAGGGACGTTATAACTCTTTCTCAAGGTGTCATTAGGACATTATTGACTCAATGCTCGAAATTCTTATTCGATACCCAACTTATGACTCGCTTCTCTTAACAACTTTCTTCCACTAACTCGAATGCCTTTGAAAATCTTAATTAGCATCATCAATTATTATCTCTGACTTGTCCCAACCTCGTGAACGTCATGGCCCTCGTTAGTCTATTCACTGTACGATAAGGGGGAAATTTTCGAGGTGTAACAGATATGTTTGTGGAAAGTCCTAAAGTATGTACGGATCGTAACTTTCCGAGGCGGGCTCGGATTGATTTGACATATGACTATGGTCCCTACGGTTCTAGGATATGCTTATGATGTTTGATATGTCTCCAAGTAACGTCCAAAAGATTTTTGATATAACTTTTGTTCCGACTTTCAAGTGACAATCCGTTTGTACTATTTCATTGAGTCTCTCCGAAATGATTTGTGTGCATATGGTTTCTCACTACTCTGCTCGTGCATGCCTCAATGCATCTTTCACCGAGTCCCGGGTCGGGTACGCATTCGTGCAACTTCTCTGCATTGTTCACCGAGTCCCTCACTAGAGGGCCGGGTACGCTATATATATATATGTATGATGATATGATGATGTGATGAGATGGGGATGGCAGCCAGGATGGCATATGATGACTCTATTCACCGCGTCCCTCACTAGAGGGCCGGGGCACGTTATATGTACATGTATATGATGATTTTACTTACCACGTCCCTCGTTAGAGGGCCGGGGCACGTTATGCATGCATGTGTACATGATGATTTTCTATTTATGTCACTCAGTTTATTTACGACTTTGAAATGCATCATTTATGCTTCAAGGTAAGCTTTATGAGTTTCTGGTTACTGTACTACTTTCCTGTCCTCCTTATTTCCGTACGATCCTGTTTACTGTATTCCATGCTTTACATACTCAGTACATATTCCGTACTGACCCCCTTCTTCGAGGTGCGTTTCATGCCACACGGGTACACCCGTATGAGTAGAAGATGTTAGCGAGGTAAGATGTTCCACTCGGATTGGCGAGCTCCATTTCCTCCCGGAGTGTTGCCGAGTCAGAGTGCTTTTGCTATGGTATCTGTAGTTATGTTAGAGACTTTGCAGACAGTGTCGTGTATATAAGATGTCAGCTTTGTAAGCGGCTATGTAAGCCGATGTATTATTATGCATTATATTACGTATTTCATATGTTTACGATTTCACTTGATTTGAGAAAGATGAAAAGTATGTTTCCTTTGAAAGTTTTCATTATGCGTTCATGTTATGAGTTAAGGGCCCAAGATGACTATGAGTATAACGAGAGTCAGCGGGTTCGCTCGGCCCTAAGTAAGGGTCGGGTGCCCATCACGCCCTAAAGGAAATTAGGGTGTGACAAAGAATACCTAATCATCAACTTGAAATTCTAAGTCTCGCCGACGATTATCCGCATAAGATTTTTGGCGACTTTGGGCTGTCAATAATCGATCTCGGATCACCTTGACTTTTTCTACTACTTGTTGAATTAACTCAGGGCCTATTAGCTGTACTTCTCCTATTTTAAACCATCTGATTGGGGATCTGCACTTCCTTCCATATAGAGCTTCATACGGAGCCATCTGGATACTGGAATGGTAGCTATTGTTGTATGCAAACTCAATTAGAGGTAAGTGGTCATCCCAACTGCCACCAAAATCTAGAACACATGCTCTTAGCATATCCTCCAAGGTCTGAATGGTACGTTCAGCTTGCCCATCAGTTTGCGGATGAAATACCATGCAAATTTTACTTGAGTACCTAGACCTTCTTGGAAAGATTTCCAGAACCTAGCTGTGAATTGTGCCCCTCTATCTGTGATGATGGATATCGGAGTACCATGGAGTCACACAATTTCCTTGAGATACAACATTGCATAATCTTCTGCTGAGTATGTGGTTCTAACAGGAAGAAAATGAGCTGCTTTCGTCAATCTATCCACAATCACCCATATAGAATCATACTTGCTTCGGGAACGAGGTAACCCCATAATAAAATCCATGCTAATCACTTCCCATTTCCAAGTAGGAATCTCCATTGCTTGCAATAATCCTCCTGGCTTTTGTTGTTCGATTTTTACTTGCTCGCAATTTGGACATTGAGCTACAAATTCTGCTATGTCTTTCTTCATTCCATCCCACCAATAAATTAACTTGAGATCATGATACATCTTTGTCGTTATTGGATGAATAGAATACCGAGAATAATGAGCTTCTTCTAGAATTCGGCGACATAATTCTGCAACATTCAGAACACATAGTCTGCCTCGGTAACTAAGAATTCCATCTATAGAAGTTTCAAATGGGGGTAACTAAGAATTCCATCTATAGAAGTTTCAAATGGGGACTTTTCTTTTTCATAAAATGTGTCTCTATAATGGCTCAACTGAGGATCTTCATATTGACGCTCTTTCACTTCCATATTCAAGAACGAAACTGTGGGATTATTAATATCAATTCCTGCTCTACCTGAATCAACTAGACGTACTCCAAGATTAGCTAGTTGGTAGAGCTAATGAATTAATTCTTTCTTTTCTGAAGGAACTTCACATAGGCTGCCCATTGATCGGAGGCTAAGCGCATCAGCTACTACATTTGCCTTCCCGGGGTGGTATAAAATACTCATATCATAATTTTTCAATAATTCTAACCACCGCCTCTACCGCATATTCAACTCCTGTTGTTTAAAAATGTATTGGAGACTCTTGTGATCTGTATAGAAATCAACATGCACACCATACAAGTAATGTCTCCACATCTTTAATGCATGAATAACTGTAGCCAATTCGAGATCATGAGTTGGGTAGTTCTTTTCATGTTTCTGCAGCTGTCTCGAAGCATAAGCGATGACTTTACCATGCTGCATTAACACACATCCTAACCCAACACCGGAAGCATCACAATATACTACATAACCATCTGGCCCTTCTGGGAGTGTCAAGACTGGGGCTGAGGTTAATCTGTCCTTCAACTCTTGGAAGCTGCGTTCACAAGCATCATTCCACTGCAATTTAGCTAACTTTTGGGTTAGATTCGTCAATGGGGCTGAAATAGATGAAAATCCCTCTACGAACCTTCTATAGTACCCTGCCAATCCCAGAAAGCTACGGACTTCTATAGGCGTCGTAGGCCTCGGCCAAGTCTTCACAGCTTCAATTTTTTGAGTATCAACTTGAATGCCATCATCTGAAATAACATGACCTAAGAATTTTACAGAATTCAGCCAAAACTCGCACTTTGAAAATTTTGCATTTAATTCTCGAGTTCGAAGAGTTCCAAGAATAATACATAAATGGTCTGCATGTTCTGATTCTGTGCGATAGTATACCAGAATATCGTCAATGAATACTATTACGAATAGTTCCAAGAGAGGCCTGAATACATTATTCATCAAATTCATGAACACTGCCGGAGCATTAGTTAATCCAAATGACATCACCCGGAATTCATAATGGCCATATCTCGTTCTGAAAGCTGTTTTGGGAATAGCTTCTTCTTTAACTCTCACTTGGTGATAACCTGACTTCAAGTCTATTTTGGAAAACCACTTGGCACCTTGTAATTGATCAAACAAATCATCAATCCTTGGGAGAGGATATTTGTTCTCTATCGTCACCTTATTCAACTGCCTATAATCGATACACATCCGTAAGGAACCATCTTTCTTTCTCACAAATAGGACTGGTGCTCCCCACGGTGATGACCTGGGTCTAATGAACCCTTTCTCGAGCAAATCCTTCAATTGTGCTTTTAGCTCTTTCAATTCTGCCGGAGCCATTCAGTAAGAAGGAATAGAAATACACATGGTGTCCGGCAACACATCAATAGCGAAATCAATCTCTCTTTCAGGAGGAAGGCCTGGAAGTTTATCTGGAAATACATTCGGAAATTCATTCACTACCGGAATGGATTGGAAAGTTTGCGACTTTGCTTCGGTGTCCTGAACTCGGACTAAGTGATAAATATAGCCCTTAGCTATCATCTTTCTTGCCTTAAGGTAGGAAATAAACCTACCTCTTGGAGATGCTGTATTACCCTTCCATTCAAGCATGGGCTCTCCCGGAAATTGAAATCGAACTACTTTCATTCGGCAATCAACATTGGCAAAATATGAGGCCAACCAATCCGTACCCATAATCACATCAAAATCTAACATTTCCAGCTCAACTAAATTAGCTTTAGTCTGGCGGTCACATATCACAATTATACAATCTTTGTATACTTGTCTTGCTATCACGGGATCACCAACCGGAGTAGATACCCCAAAAGGTTTAATTGGCTCAGGTTTCACCCCAATACGACCATCAACATTTGGAGTAATATAAGATAGGGTAGAAACCGGATCTATCAATGCATACACATCATGGGAAAATATGGATAATGTACCTGTAACCACATCCGGGGAGGACTCAAGATCCGCCGTCCGCCAAGGCATACATACGGGCCGAGTGGCACCCGTAGATGCTCCCCTCGCCTCTACCTCGACCTGCTGGAATCTAGGGAGTCTGCCCTACCGAGCGCACTTAAGAGAAACCAGCCGCTGATCCTGGGGGCTGAACCCCAACTCTACCACTCATCGACGGGAAATCTCGCATCATGTGCCCTACCTGGCCACAGGCATAGCAAGAATCTGAACCTTGGCGATACTAACCGGAATGTAATCTACGGCATTGGCTACATCACGGTACAAGGTGTCTCCTCTGGCTATAATCTCCCCCAAACTGAGAACCTAAGGCCCTCGAACTCTGACCCTGTCCTGAGCGAAAGGAGCGATCAATTCTCCTACCTGCAAATTATGGAGGTGTACTAGTCACCGCCTGGCCTGAGTGTCTAGGATGTGGCTGCCTTGATCCCCCTCTATAATCACTACCTGCCCCCATAGATCTGGCCCTCTTACTTTGCCCTCTATCAATATCACGATCACCCCTTTGCGGATGCTGTTGTCCTTTTAAATCCTGGGCATGGGCTTAAATGCGGGAAATGTCCATCCCATCTTGCAACAAAGCCGTCAAGCAGTCCTTGAGCAAATGTGGCCCTAATCCACTCACGAACCTATGCACTCTATCCCCCATGTCGGCCACCATAGTCGGGGCATACCTAGCCAATGAATTAAACTTAAGGCTATACTCCCGGGCACTCATATTTTCTTGTTTTAGATTTAAGAACCTATCCGCTCAAGCTCGATGGACCTCGGGTGTCAAATAGTGATGGATAAAGGCATCTACGAATTCTTGCCAAACGGGAGGAGGCGCGTTCTCTTTTCTTGGTGATATCGAATTATTGTACCATAATACCGCCACATCTCAGAGTCTATAAGATGCCAACTCCACAAATTCAGTTTCGAAGGCATGAATAATCTTCAATGTTCTAAACATTTTATCGGTAAAACTTTGCGGGTCTTCATCCGGCTTTGACCCGAAAAACTCCGGAGGATTCAAACTCATGAAATCACGGACTCTAGTACTAACAGCCCTATCACTTGAACCCGAACCCTGCCGCTGCGCCTGGGCGGCAACTAACTGCGTCAATAGATGAATAGCCTCGGTCACTTATTGACCCGAAGTAGCCGGTGGAGGAACTGGAGGCATAGGAGCTGGAGCTGAAGCTCCCTCTTGTTCTTCTATAATAGGCGGAGTGGAAGAAGCATTAGATGGAGCCTCATTATGTGATTCACCCTCTTCTACATTCATTGGCGGCTCCCATTCTACCCGTCTTTTCATCGTAACCTTGCCCTTCTGGGCAGCTGTAGCTTTTCCCTATGGTGGCATTTCTGAAACCATAACACACGATTAGGGAGGAGAAAATATAATACGCGGCTCTATCGCACGATCTCGTAAGAAGAAGAATGGTCATTTTTACTAAATGCCCTGTAGCCTCCTGTTTATTAGTGTGGCGTGCAACACACCATAACAAGACACTACTAGACACGGCTCGTAGACAGTTCCTAGGACTGAACTGCTCTGATACCACATTTGTCACGACCCGACTAAGGGCCATGACAGGCACCCGGGGCTAACCACCGAGCATCGCTCATTCTATTACTCATTCTGCGGTCATTCATTAGTCTCATGCTTATAATCATAGAAGAACCATTTCTACTTGAAACATATTTACATTATATACATAAGCCCTCCGACTACCAAAATAATATATATATATATATATATATATATATATATATATATATATATATATATATATATATATATATATATATATATATACACACACACAAAGAAGAAACCGTGAGACCATACTACCCACAAATACGTATCTACGAGCCTCTACTAGAGTACTAGACATATGGACTGGACAGGACCCCTTCATGCCCAAAACATATATATACACAAAAGAATAAATCAATGGCACCTCCGGAACAATGGAGTGCTCTCAAGTCAGCTATTAGCTCCTACGAATTGGATCACCTCCCTGTCTACTTGTGGGCATGAACATAGCGTCCAACGAAAATGGACGTCAGTATGAACATTGTACTGAGTATGTGAAGCATCAACAATAATAATACATCAATGAAATAAGGAAGCATCAAATAAGGAGCAACTTGAAACTGACTGTCAATTATAAGAGAAATAATGCATGCTGGCTTACTTCATAATCATCATCATACCATGTATGCATAAATGTATAAGCTGCTTGACCTTATAGGTACGGTGTGATAATCATTAGCCCCCGTCCAGGCCTCCCGCGTCTGGGGGGACCATCTCATGCCACCCACTAGTGGTGTCTGCCCATGCCGTCTAGACATGGTGTATATGCTACCCGCCTTAGCGGTGTCTGCTCGGCCATATAGGCGCGGTGAAATATCGTCATCATGTACTCATCATAATGCATGCATAGAAACTCAAAGACAACTATAATTTATCGGGGTGGCATAAGGTCGTGAACCCCCGATTCCATTATGGAGCATTCATAAGCATTCTGCCTCACCTTGAAGGAATTAGCATATAAGGTGAGTGTATACAATAAACAACATCAATGGATCATAGTTAACATCATTAAGTTTGTAGGAACATCATATCATGAACTCTAGAATTTTTAGACTTAAGCTCATCATCATCATTATCGTGCTCATAACGTATCTCTTATCTTTATCTCATATGGCTATTCATGAACATAGACTCTTAGTTTCTAGAATGTAGGAAATTCACGGAGAAGGAGGGAAAATCATGTCATAAGATTTATGCCTTAGAAAGAAAGGACTAGCCTCACATATGAACGTTCTCCTTCAATGCCCATGTTTCTACCTTCAAGAGAATTTGCATTAACATTAGCTAATCGATTATATGAACGTGCTTACTAATGCTAGATAAAATTGGGCAGCATTTACTTTATTTATACAACTTTCCGCATATTCCATATCAACTTCCAAACATCCATAACAACATTCACAATATTATAAGAAACAATCATCATTCATCTACATTATCCACATTTCTCAATTTCACTTCAATTTCTCCATAATCATGGTCATAGTTCACTATTGAGTTCTCTCACGTATAATACTTATCCCATGTTCTAAATGTCATTTATAACATTCTTATAATCACATCATATCAATATTCATGACTCATTCCAAACTACTACTCACAATCTTATTAATCCTATCTTTGTGACCTATTTTCTATCTCCTTCCATAATCTAAGTCTTTCAACCTCTCATTACCTTAAACAACATGAAAAGATCATAAAATTACCTTAGATAGTGTAGGAATGAGACTTGAGTGGAAATACTCTTCTTGCACCACAACCCTAGTTCACTTTCATTGGAATTTCTTGGCTTGGATGAACTTCAATGAGTTTCATACACTTAATTTGTTGGTTTGATGAAGTTGATCACAGATTTCTCTTGGGTTATTATGGATAAAGAGTGGAGAGGGTTCTAGAGGATTCTTGAAGTGTGATGTGAGGAAATGAAATGAATTAAATGAGATTGGGTCCTTTTATCAACATTTAAAATCTGACCCAACATGAACATACGGACCAACATATGGTCCGTATCTTTTATACTGACCGTATGTCTAGCCGTATGTTTGTTCCGGTGAAGGTCCTCATTCGGCGGCGTAACATACGAAATTCGTACATACGGCCGCATGTTTTATACGGTTGGACCGTATGTTGCCCAACTTTTCGGAATTCGTTCTCGTCGACTCGTTTGATCTCCAATCCTTATGGAACCTTCTTAACACTTGTTTAACACCTCATTAACAATATAAGGGACATTATCACTATTCTCCAAAACATCATTAAGCCATCATTAATTCGATACTCGTAAATCTTGCCCGACACACAACATATACCTTGCTTTCCTTAACAACTTCTGTCTCCTACCTCGAATGTCTTTGAAATCTCATTTAGAATCATCAAATGTTATTTCTTACTTATCAAGACATCGTATACTTCGTTAATCTATTCACTGCATGTTAACGGGAAATTTCTGAGGTGTAACAGAAAGACTATGATGTGAGTATTTTATATCATCCTGGAAAGGCAAATGTGGTGGCCGATGCTCTCAGCAGTAAATCTATGGGTAGTCTATGTGATGTCCAACCGGAGAAGAAAGAATTAGTTCGGGAGCTCCACCAGCTAGCTAGCCTAGGAGTCTGCTTAATGTTCTTGGGCAATGCAGGAGTTGTTGTTCACAATCCAACTGCTTCATCCCTAGACATGGAGGTGAAAGGACGCCAATATGAAGATTCCAAGTTGCGTCACTACAAAGATACACTTCCCTAGAAGGAGAGGTCACCTTTTGAGATTTCTGCAGATGGGGTTCTCAGGTATCGAAGCAGGTTATGTGTTCCGGATGTTGCGGGATTACGCCATCAGATTTTAGAAGAAGCTCATTATCCTGTTATTCTGTCCATCCAAGAGAAACAAAGATGTACCATGATCTCAAGTCAATGTATTGGTGGGATGGAATGAAAAAGGATATGGCAGAAGTTTGTAGCTCAAAGGTCTTCAAATTGTCAATAAGTGAAAATTGAGCACCAAAAGCCAGGAGGATTGTTACAAGCTATGGAATTTTCAACCTGGAAATGGGAAGTGATCAACATGAACTTTATTGTAGGTTTGCCTCGTACCCAGAGTAAGTATGATTCCATAAGGGTAATTGGTTACAAACTTACGAAATCAGCCAATTTTCTTCCAATCAGAACTACATACTCAGTAGAAAATTATGCAAAGCTATATCTTAAAGAGATAGTGCGACTTCATGGTGTCCCTGTGTCCATCATTACTGATAGAGGAGCACAATTCACAGCCAAATTTTGGAAGTCCTTTCAAGAAAGTTTGGGTACTCAAGTGAGACTCAGAACAACATTTCATCCACATACTGACGGACAAGCTGAACGCACTATTCAGACCTTGGAAGATATGTTGCGGTCATGTGTATTAGATTTTGGAGGTAATTAGGATGATCATTTTCCACTTATTGAATTTGCATATAATAACAGTTGTCATTCCAGTATTCTAATGGCCCCATACGAAGCTCTATACGGAAGGAAGTATATATCGCCAATTGGGTGGTTTGAAGTAGGAGAGACACAACTAATAGGTCCAGAATTGATTCAACAAGCAAAGGAAAAGATCAAGCTTATACCCTTTTCCAGTACTTGTACTCGCTTCTTGTACCTACCCCTAACAACTTGCTTATCTTAGGGTCATACATCTCCATGCCTTACCTTTACCAATCCTTCCTTGCTTATGTCCTTGCAAAATTTTGCTATTAGGGTGCAATGGGGTTGTAATTCATGTCCATTTAATGATCGTGTCAGATCGTCTTGCTGGTACGCTGTACGTGTCTTCATAGACTCTCCTATTGACCCTCTTTTATTAGTGATTTCCCCTTCTGTTACTTAGATACATACTCCCCTTTTCTTACTGAACAATCTCCTTCCCATGTTAGCTCATTTTGACAAGCGTTTATTATCCTTGCTTATGTTCTTAACTTCTTTTTCTACCTCATAACTTCCCCCTTATAGGAATGCTGCTACCTGACGCTTCCGAAGCTCCTTTCTGCCAATTAATGCGGTTACTCCATCTTCTGGCGGTCTCCTCATGCCTATGAGTGTTAAGCTCCTACTTCGAGTCATTCTTTCCACGGGAGGGAAAATTTCTTCATTTTCATCACCATTCTTACAGGCTGAGCTTGATACACGGTACTCATGTCTCATGTCGTGGACTCACTATATTGTTTAGGCCTTCTACATTCTGCTCATACTCCTACTGTTGACCAAATTGGGATATTGTCTTTAATAGTATAGGATTGATTTGCTGGCTTCAACATAGCTTATCTACCTCCCCTCTTGTCAGTCTTACCACATGTGCCCCTTGTTTCAATGGTATTGAAGTTTTTCGTTATGGAGTCACCTTCCCCTCCCTTACTGCTAATCTGTGGATGAGTCTATTCCTTAAGAATGTGACGAGTCCTTATGTTAGTATGTACTTCTTTCTTTTCATGATATCCTTTGTATGACTCCCTGTTCCTAACTAAGTGTTTCTTAGTGTACCATTTACCTTGCGGTTCCTTTACTTTGCTTATTAATGCTAATTCCCATAAAATTAACTTCGTCCAATTATCTGTACCTTCACGCCTCTGCTCCTTCAGCGCATAATTATTCGACTAAGTATGTAAGCCTAGGAAAGTAATGACATCAGTAGAACGGGAGAATAGTGTTACATCCCGTATTTTCATGTGTTGGAAAGCGTGCGAGTTAAATGATATTAGTAACGAAAGCGAGGTTATCCTCCCAAGCTTATGGGTGGTTGTAGTGATGGTACAAATGTGTTATAAATATTTGAAGTTAAAAAATCTAAGAAAATAAGGAGAGTATGTCATATCATATAGGCGGGACAGTGTTATAGCCCGTATTTCGTGCGCTCGGACATTTCGAAGAAGTTGTGGAATGTGGAAGGTAAGATCGTTTTTCAAAACTATTTTAATGCGCAAGGGTTATTAATATTAATTAGGAATATTGTTGATATGGAATATTGAGAAAGGTTGAGGGCGAAAAAGGAAAATTCGCAAAATAGTTCATGGAAATGTTTACAAAGGCTAGGGGTAGAATGGTAATTTCACAAAAGTCTTGAAAATTCTTGAAGATTACCATGTTGGCCGAATGGTGTGCCACATTTTTATTAAATAGGGGCTAATTGTAAATTATGAAAATTTCATGGACCAAAGCTTGTCAAAGAAGACACTTTGTCTTCTTTGTAGAATTTTGAGAAAATTCAAGAAAAAAGAAGAAATTTCTAGAGAAAGAGAGGGGGCATGTGCCCCTCATATGCTTATGGAAACTATATATACATGTGGTTGGTCATCATTTGAATTAAAAAAAAGAGTGGAGAGAAAGAAAAAGAAAAAAGAGAGAGAGAAGGTGTGTTCGGCCAAGGCATGGCCGAACCTTGGCCATGGGAAATTGAGAGAAGAAAATTATTTTCTCCGAGATTCTTTACCAATCGGAGCCTCCTTAACAACATGGAGTGGATGTTGGAATAAGCAAAGTATTCATTCGGGATAAACTTATATAAATTCCTAACCGAGTGGTGGAAGACAAGGAACAAAGGTAAGGATTAACCTTCTTTACTATGTGTTAAGAATGATTTATGATGATTGGAGTGTGGTAAAATGAATGGAATACATAGAAAATGTGTGTGTGCATGGTGGCCGTGTGTGTTGCATTATGAGGGCATGATGAACTAATGTTTATTTAGTATGTTGATTGTTGTTGTAATGGATTTTATGAAGAAATGGATGGGAATTCATGGAAAATATATATGTATGTATGATGTGGCCGTATGGAGGTGGTTGTGTGTATATGATGAATTGAGTCTAATTGGTATTCTAGTTGTTGTAATTGTTGATTTCATGATGAAAATGAAGGTTGGATGACTTGTAATGAAGTTGTATTCATTATTGGATTGTTGAAGAAATAATGGCACTAGTATGTTTTCTTATAATGGTATGAATGAAGTTGTTAATGAATGATGAATGGTTATGCATGTTGTAGTAGGAAGAAATAAAATGAAATTTATGAAGTCTTGCATGTTAAAGGTGAGCGTGTAGATGTGATGTTATAGCCGTATGGAC
>NW_026716972.1:0-50620 GCF_029784015.1 Lycium ferocissimum | reverse complement strand
GGATGAGTTTGTATATTATATATTTTGGGCCGATGTGCCATCTGTTAGCCTTGTCGGCTTTCGATATGTATGTGTTTGAGTTTGAGATGTGTTTGAGACAGCGTTTGATACTTGTATGCGCGTAAGTCAGCCGTGTGTGATTTAGGTTTGATGAATGCGTTTGGGTGCCCAACTCGGGCACTAGTCACGGCCTACGGAGTTGGGTCGTGACATAATATGACTTCCTTTATCTTTTCATAACTCTCTTATATTCCATGAACTATAAGTCTATGATTATCAAGATCTTCTCATGAGACAAAGTTAAGAGATGTGTTATGAATATGGCAATGATGATGGCGAATCTAAGTCTAGAGACTCCAAAGCTTACGGCATGATAGTCTTATGAAGCTAATGATCCTTATACGGTTCCTTGAGGTCATTCATTGTTGTTAGGCTCATCTTATTATGCTACTTCCTTCAAGGTCAGGCAAGATTATCATGACTACTCCATAATATAATGGAATCGCGGATTCTCAACCTTACGTCACCCCGATAAAGCTGTAGCTTTTACTTGAGTTCTTATGCATGTCTTATGATAAGTGTATAATAATGAGATTACACCGTGCCTATATAGCCGGACATGACACCGCTAAGGCGGGCGGCTTATGATTACACCGTGTCTAGATGGCCGGACATGACACCGCTAAGGCGGGCGGCTTATGATTACACCATGCCTATGTGGCCGGACATGACACCCCTAGTGGGCGGCGTAACATGATTGCCCCAGACGCGGGAGGCCCGGATGCGGGCTAATAAGGTTATTGATTCTGACAGCTCACGTATGTATGTGTGATATGTTATAAAGGTAAAAAGTAAGCATGCATGATTCCGCCTCAAGAGGTAAGTAGTTACAGTATCTTATTCCTCTTATACTTTATACATTTCCTTATTATGTTATCATGTATGCCTGACATACTCAGTACATTGTTCGTACTGACGCCCTTTTCTTTTTGGATGCTGTGTTCATGCCCACAGGTAGACAGGGGGACGGTCCAGATCCATAGGAGCCATATCAGCTTGCACAGGAACACTTCCCTACTCCGGAGGTGCAGTTTTGATATATTATTTTATGTACATATTTGGGCATGACAGAGTCCTTTCCTGTCCTTACGTCTCAGTACTCTAGTAGAGGCTCGTAGATACGTATGCGTGGGTAGTAATTGTCTCATAGATACATCATTGTATATCATTTTTGCAGTCGTGAGGCCTTATGTATATATGTATGTGTTGCCTTGGAGATTGTGCCTGTTCAGGTTGGGTATGATAATTAGCTTAATAAGTGGTGCTCGGTAGTCAGCTCCGGGTACCCGTCATGGCCCCTAGTCGGGTCATGACAAAAACAACCCAATATACTCTTCGTATATGACACTTTATATGCTTCCTTCTTCCTCTAGAGCGGGCAGGGTATGAGAGGTCCGATATGGAACCTCATTATAGGACTCGCCCTCCTAAACTTCTATAGGCGGTACCCGGCCAGTCCTTCTACCCGCCACTACTTGCCTTTTTGGGCGATGATTTCCTCATCACAGGCATTGCTAAAATAATAGCATATTGTCAGAAAAGGGGAAATCCTTATAATATGGCTCCAACGCACGATCTAAGATGAGTAAGAAAGGTTAATCATTCCTAACTGCCCTGCAAAGATCCTGTTTATAAGTGTGGCATGCTTCACCCTCATAAACACGAATCTACTAGATACGGCTCATAGACAAACCCTAGGACGAACTGCTCTAACACCACTTTTATCACGACTCAATCGGAGGGCCGTGACGGGCACCCGGAGCTAGCCTACGGAGTACCTCAGGAAGTATGTCTCATAATCATATCTGAGTAGGCCATAAAGCTAACTCATAGATATCATATCTGAAAGATAAACATAGAAATGTACATCATCAATTGTGCCTATATATACGAACCGAAATGGCTGACAAAAGATATATCAACAGTATAGACCGAGAAGGTCATAAAACATCTAGCTGTACATGTCTATCTATGATCCTCTACATAGAATACATAACGTAATAAGGACAGGACAGGATGCCACTATGCCCATATATACACAAAAGAATCATACCACTTTGAGGTACAACTTCGGAACAATGGAGTGCTCCTGGACCAACGTTGAAGGGGCAGCCTAAGGATCTGTGCCGTCTCCCTATATACCTGCGGGCATGAACGCAACATCCACAAACAAAAAGGACGTCAGTACGGACAAAGTACTGAGTATGTAAAGCATAAGAGTAACACAAGAGGGACATAAGAAAACTATAATGTGAGTGAAAACAACCAGTATGTCTGAACTGTCCCTGAGGGCTGATAATATGCATAGATACTATGCATGTATGCATGAGGTCATACATACACATATATGCATATATAATTCCTGTTAAGCCTCGGGGGGCATCCCATCATATCGTATTGGCCGGCATCATCATCATCATCGTATCATGATCATCATCGTATCCTTATATGATCAGGTGGTAGTGCGTATATAATGCCATCACCTTTCCCCATACCCCATACATATATATACATAGTACATAATATATAAGCATATAGCGCCTGAGGGGTCTCGGGTCTATATATGCATGTGTATATGTATATATATAAATGCAATACATAAACATGAAAGGAGTATATGTGACTCCAGGGACCACACTAGATCTAAGAAGGACTTTTTGAAGATAACATTATGGAACATGAATAAAACGGGTCATCCCTAATTCTAAGAGTAGAGTTATTATGGATTTATGTTACGTGTGTGCTCAGTTCACAAGGATCATGCCAAAACAAAGAAAAGGATAGCCTTACATACCTCATCATCTCCTTACTTCCCAAAGCCTATCTTCCCGAGTTTGCAAATCTACATTCAAGAGGATTCATACTAAGGTCAAGCCATTGAGACTCTCATAAGGTCAATTAAACTAATACTTAAGCTTATGAAAATCGGAAAACATTTCCTTTATATCCTCTACTTCCAACAATTCTCTAAACAACACCCAAATATCAACAACAATTTCAATAGCTCCATAATGAAGAGATCATATACTATTTACACTTAAATCAACCCAAAACTTCGTTCCAAATTCCATTCATAATCAACAACTACAACACAATACCTTATAACCTTCCCAACTACAATCTCCTTCACCTTTATGACTTTCTAACCTCCAAATCAACTCAATATAAGAAATAAAAGGAAGAGAATACCTTATTCTGAAAGACTTCAACTCACAAAATCATGATTTTAAGCCAAAACCACCACAACTTTAACTAAAAGCAAGGGCCATCATCATCCATGAGCTAGCTTAGGGTTTCAAAACTTAATTCTATGAGTAGATAGAGATGGTAGAGAGAACTTGAAGAATATAGAGAATTCTATTCTTTGGGTGTAAATAATTACAGAAGGTCGTGGCCCCTTTCAATTTATAATAGAAAAAAAAATTCGACGGCGAGGTCGATGGTCCGTCGACTTACAACCATCGAATGGCGGAAACCTCTGATTCTCAGAGGGCTATTCAAATGTACGAATCGATGGTACATCGACCATTCGTCGTTCTATCGACTTGCAACCGTCGAGTTGCCCAGTTGCCACACCCCTTTTGATTTTGTTTCGTTCATCCTCCAATCTTCCCGATACTTGTTGAACATAACTCAAACTCCATAGAATAACCATGTAGTATCTCTTATAACCTTGACAAAAATTCACTTTCTAATTCCACATCGGCTATCTTACGGCGAAGCTCAACGTATAAAATATGAGGTGGAATAGTATAAACATCTAACAAATTCATAAACATGGAAGTAAGGTGGAATCTTACCTCAAGAACTCAATAACACTTCAATTCCAAGATTACTTCACTGTCACACCCCGATCTTACTAGGGTGTGATGGGCACCCGACCCCGTAACCCGAGTCGAGCGAACCCACTGACTCTTATTACATATATAGACTTTCTTAGACTTTTACATTAATAAGAATGAAATCGTAGTAAAACCGTCAGGAATTTCTTTTTGTACTCAACTCAAATCTATATTTATACGAAACACATAACATAACACTTATGACACATCGGCCGATGAGCCACCGGCCGACCGACTCTCTCTCGTGCCCACATCTCTCGTCGCAAAGCCTCTAACTTTCGAACAACGTGTCATAGTACATATACTCCGACTCGGGCAAAGACTGCAGGACAAGTGGCGCCTACCAACTCCGCTGGAACATCTTCTATAATATCTTCAGACCATCTGGGTGTACCTGCGCGGCATGAAACGCATCCCCCGAAGAAGAGGGGTCAGTACGAGCAATGTACTGAGTATGTAAGGCGTGGATGGTAACATAGAAAGAGACATAATCATGTGCAACAACAAGTATGGAGATGTAGAGCATATCATGTGAGAGAGTATCCCCATACGTATGAGACATATCACGTATAAGGGAGTAAGTCGTGCATATGGAACATGTCATGTGTAAAGTCATTTACCGTACGTATGGAACATATCATGTAAAGTCACGTAAATCGGTACATAGGGATCATATAATGTAAAGTCAAACTCGTACATATGAGTGCCCCTGGGGGCGGATGCCATGCATGCTTGTCTGGTCATATGGTATCATAGCGCCGAACAAGTCGGCTCGCCCACATAGCGCCGAAACACGTCGGCTCGCCCATAAATCCCACGTCCGGGCATCCCGCGTTCGGGATGATAAGCCAGCTGACCAGGTGGAAATGAAACATGTTTCCCTTCCCATTCCCCACATATACATATATCCCTTCCCCCCACCCCATGTACATATACAGGTATGGCATGCATGAGAGCCCAAAGGAAGTCATGTATTCATCGGAGTGACGTAAGGTCGGAAACCTCCGATCACATTATGGAATAATCATGGTCGTCATGTCTCACCTTGAAGGAACGATAATCATAAGGCGAGACTATCAACGGAGAATAACATTAAGAGAACGTAGAACATGTCATTTCGTGTCATATCATATCATGTCATATCATTTCATATCATATCATATCATGTCATATCGTGTCATAGACATTGTCTCATGTTTAGCATCATTCTTGTCATTGTAAAATCGTAGTCGTCGTTCTAGATATAGAAACTTTCAAAAAGAATTGTAAAACTTAGATTTGGAGAAGAATAAATACTTTGGAAAACATTTAGGAACTTTTATGAAGAAAATCATGCCTTGGAATCGAGGGATTAGTTAAAACAACTATTATTTAGTAGTCGGAATGATGTCCAAAAATTTCCTTTAACTGTAATACGGAAATAAGCCAAATGGAGCCATAGGAGGAAATTAGGGAATAGTGGGCCCACCTCGAGTCAAATGAGGTGGCGTACACAATTTACGTATAATACGTTTCATGACATGACTTATGAGAGTATTAGGGTAAACGGATCCTATTCATGCAAGTTCTAGGTGTTTAGACAATTCTTTCAACTATTCATAAGCATTTAATTCAATTCTACTGAATGAATAGTAGTCAAATTCAAGCTCGGATTTCTAGAATTAGAGTGGTCCCCGAGACACGTATTCACGCCTATTACATCTAAGACATGCCAAGGAAAGAAGAGGTCGCCTTACATACCTTTTTCCGCTTCTTACGCTCCTCCAAATTCAAGTTCCAACTTCTCCAAAGATCTACATTTGGTCACATTTACCAAACATTAATTGGTGCATTTAGAATTGAATTCTTAAAATGACACTTGGCTACCGAAATTTCGGCAAAGACTTCCCCCCGTAAATACACCATCCCGCCAAGTTCAACTTGGCCAATTTCAATCAACAACACTCCCGAATTCAACCCGGCCAAACCATCCACCATAATGCCAATAATCATACTAACAATTGCAATAATCAACCCAAAGTACATTCTAACAATTTAATCAACATACTACTTCCTTCAAGATCTTCCAACTCCAATAAGAACATTAGCAATCCAATACTTTATAGACTAACAACATCATTTTCCATACATGCAAGAACATTGTATTCAATTCTCATTACTTCATCCCTAACCATGAAGTCCTCATTATTCATCATATAGTCTATCACAACAACAATTAAAATACTAAATGAAATTAGTTCTTCACTTCACACACACACCTACACGGTTACAACTTCCACAACAATACCATAACAATTGCAACTTCCTTTCAAGCCACTAAACCTTCACTTTCATCATAGGTTCCATAACAACATCAACTAGGATATCCAATAAAGTCAATTCATCATAGCTTACCAAACAACATCATTCTCGGCCACAACAACTACACACATATTTTCATGAATTTCCATCCATTTCTATACATTATAACAACAATCAACATACTACATAAAATTAATTCATCATTTCTACACAAACAACTACTCCATTCGGCCAACACCATGCATATACATACTTCATCAATTTCATTCATTTCCACATACTCTAACATGCACAAATCATCCATAACATATACATAAAGGAAGATTGAACACATACCTTCTTCACTTAACTCCATTCGGCTAAGCCCACCACTTGCATAACCAATGTTTTTCTTACTTCAACAATTGCTCCATGTTAACAAGGACCTCCAAATTAGCTAGAATATTAGAAGGAATAATTTTTGTTCGTCAATTTTCCATGGCTTAATGTTTGAAGCCATGGCCGAATAGCCTACTATATTCCCTCTCTTCTTGTTTTCTTTCTTTCTCCTCAATTTCTTGAATTAAAGATGACCTCTCATAATATATATATATAGCTCTCCAAGCATGTGAGGGGCACATGCCCCCTCTCTAGATTTTTCTTCCTTTTTCTTTCTCTTTTTTTTTTTTTTGTCACATGATCCATATGCCCTTCTCTAGAATTTTCTTGAAAATTAATAAAGATGACCCCTTTGTCTTCTCATGCAAGCTTTGGCCCTTTTTAAAATTTTCTTGAACTTTTGTGTGAAATTACCATTTTACCCCTAGCCTTCCACATTATTCCCATGATGCCACTTTACAAATTTTCCTTTTTACCCTTAGCCTTTCTCAATATTTCCATACCTCCAATGTTCATAAATAATATTCCTAACAACTCATACATTAAAATTATTTTAGAACATAGTCTTGTCCTTAACATCGCAATATCTGAACGCACGAAATACGGGGTATAACATCCTCTCCCCCTTTAGAACATTCGTCCTCGAATGTTCGGCTGATCTTATGGGTTCTGTAACACTTCGGGGAGTTCTTTTTATAGTCGTCCTTTCTCTTCAAGCCCATTCTCTTTATCCCTCACTCCATTCTCCTTATGTCTGTGTCATAGGTTTCCTAATCCACTGTGCTAAATTGTTTCTACTTCTTTCATGTATTTCTTGATAGGCCGACATGCTTTAAATTCTGGCTCCAAACTAATGAGCTTCCTCTTGGAACTTGAAGCCTATAACATCTTCTCCCCCCCCCCCTTTAAGGGGTTCCTTATATGGCAACAGTCCTTTATAAAGTCTTTGTTGATACCTTATTCCTCAGCTTCCTTCCAACCCTATGCCTCACATATCGAAAACTGCTTACTTTTCGCCTTTTCCGACACTTTGATCCCTTTATTTTCCATCCACTCACTCACTTTCCTTTCCGAATATCGTACTGTCACGACCCGACTTGAGGGCCGCGACGAGCACCCGGTGCTAGCCCACCCGGGCACCCCTTTTTCAAACTTATACTTCACATTCTAGGTGAGCCACATCATTACATCATACTTTTCGTTCGTCATCATTCTAAGCTCATCGGGCAATAACATATTTATATCATCAACAACATCTATGCCCATATACGGGTACATGCGCCGACAAGGCGAACAAAATAACATCCCAAATATAGGCCGACAAGGCCGAACATATCTAACCATATACACAATGTCTACGAGCCTCTAAGAAGGGTACATCATATCATGTCATATGGGCGGGACAGGACCCCGCCGTGCCCATGAATATATACACAAAAGAATATATATACCAAAAGCTGCCGACTCGAATGAAATGGAGCTGCGCTATGTAGTCCCCGAGATAGTACGGCTATGGATCAAATCATCTCCCCGGCCACTGCGGGCATGACGCGGCGTCCACAAAACAAAAGGACGTCGGTACGAAGAATGTCGAGTATGTAAAGCATGATCAATATCAATATGGAAGCATAAAGGATAACATACGAAATAATACAGGGGAGATATAGCATCATCATCATGGCACTTACCTCGCTTTCCATAGGACGTTCCATTTCTATTTCACACTCGTGTGCATACATTTGTATTCTTGCTCATTTACCTTTCGTATCTACTTTCATGTTCGTATTCATTTCTCCTTTCATATTCATGCTCATATCATATACATTGCGTATTTATAGCCCTTACTTGGCACTTACATAATCTTAACATAGTCGTACTCATAAAGATGTAATATACATAGCATAATCGTACTCATATAGATGTCATACATATAGTATTTATATAGCCTACCCGACCACGAAGGTTCGAGGTTTTACGTACCCGGCCCTACCAAGGCTCGGTGCACGCCCTACCAAGGCTCAGGGTTATTATTGTTATTCGTACCCAACTGCAGTGGTGCGCGCGCGTCGTTATATAATGATATACATGTTTACTATATTCTACCCGGCCATATAAGCTCGGGGTTCACAATAGCCTCTCATGGGCATACATACATATACATATACATACTTATCATATTCTACCCGGCCATGTAAGCTCGGGGTTCACAATAGCCTCTCATAGGCACACATACATACTAGTTCATATCTATCTCTTACCCTCTTTACTATCGTCATTTATACATTCTATCCTTAGAGCATTACTCGTCGTATAAGAAACTTAGTACAATCGTATCACTTGGGCATCATTGGCTTAATAGCTTCTCGAGCTAAGATCATTAGAAAGTATCATGAACTCCTAAGAGATGAACAATTGGCCCAAGAACCATGCCTTATGAAAGAAGGGTTAGCCTTACATACCTTGTCGTGTAACTATTCTATCGCTTGAGCGATCTTCTTCAAAGCTCACGTTCTACCTTCATTGAAGCGCATACTCGTATTAGATGATAGATAGCATTAGCATTCATGACTAATTCTAGAGAAAATCGGACAGCATCTCCTTTATTTATACGACTTTCCTCGTATTACATATCAACTCCCAACATCCATAATAACATTCATTTTATCATCATAATAGCTTCTAGTCATCTACATTACTCTTACTTCACAATTCTTTTCACTTTATCCATATCCATAGCCATAACTCGTCAATACGTTCATTCATATACAATGTCGTTTTCCATACTCCCAATATCATTTATAACATGATTATATTCATGAAGCATCAAGAATCATAACTCGTTCCAAACGTTTACTCAAAAGTGCTACTATTCACACATTCATGACCCATTACTTATTTTCTTTCGTAATTCGAGTGTTTCATCTTCCCAACACTTTATATAACATGGAAACATCATAAAACTTACCTTAGATGGTGTAGGATTGAACCTTGGTTGCATGAACCTCACTTGAGCCAAACCTAGATTTTCCTTCACTTGGATTTCTTGCTTTTGATGAACTTTAATGGTTTTCCTTACTTTGATTCACTTGGTTTGATGATTAAGACCTTTGATCCCCTTTGTGTTCTTGTTCTTGGAACAAATATGGAACCCTAGAGCCTTTAGAGAGAAGTAGAGAGAGGTTGGAAATGAAATAATGAAGTTGGGAACTCATTTAAACACTTAAAACATTTCGGCTCGTCGGGTGTTCCACGGAATTTGTTCCACGGTCCGTGGAACCAAGTGCTTGTCCGTGGAGCTGGTCGTGGTTCACGACCAGCCAGCTGCTCTCTCTCTGGTCCGGGCAGTTCCACGGACCCATCCATGGTCCGTGGAATGCAATGCTGGCCGTGGATGCTGGCCGTGGAACTCACAGTTCCACCAAGTTTGATCCCGTCGTCTCGTTTGATCTCCAATCCTTATGGAACCTTCTTAGCACTTGTTTATCACTTCCTTAGCAACCTAAGGGGCATCATAACTCTTCCCCAACACATCATTAAGTTGTCATCGACTTACTACTCATAAAGCTTTTCCGAACTTATCGCTTACATAGCCTTTTCTTGGCAACTTTCTTATCTAACATCGAATGTCTTTCGAATCTCATTTAGAATCATCAATTGCTATGCCTTATTTATTGAAACATCGTATACTTCATATTTCTCTTTAGCCTACTCACTGTGCATCAACGGAAAATTTTTCCGAGGTGTAACACGTACGCATTCTCATCTATATATACTATCCACTAGTCTACAATGCACTTCCATACGCTATTCAAGCCTATCCTGATTCCTGAGCCGCAATACACTTTCTGTCTCTTCACCAAGCTAGCCTACCTCGTCCTACGCGTCTTCTGATAGTCTCCAACCATCCCATATGCTCGAGTTTCCCTTAGGCTAACCCAACTTCTCATTTTTCTCATATGTCTAAATATGTTGAATTTCTTGTAAACTTCCCAGGGGGTCACCCATCCTAGAATTTCTCCCACTCGAGCACGCTTAACCTCGAAACTTTGCTGAAATTCGATGCCTTAATGCTTTGATATTTTCGCGTCTCCTTCCTCGTATACCCTTTATTACCTCGATCTAGAGCCAACCGAAACTTTACAGCTTCTGAGACGTTTTCGTAATACGTCCTTTCTTTTACAATGATTGTTTTGCCCTTTTCTTTTCCCGATGTCCACCTTCCGCCTGTATGTATGACTATTTCTGTCCGGCGCCCGGCTCACGTAACGTAGACAAATACATCTATCCGGTCTCACCTCGTTTGACTTCCATATCATCCTTCGCCTTTTTTTTTTCAAGTCGATACACTGGCGCCTTTTAAAAGATCAACGATTAATATAATGAATCTTACTTTCTATGACTTGGCTCTATCGTACGATCTAATGACGGAAAGAAGGTCAACCATTCCTAAATGCCCCGAATTCCATTTATAAATGTGGCCGGCTTCACACCCATAAACGGGACTCTACCGGACACGACTTTGCAGACAACCCTTGGACCGACCTGCACTTCCGATACCACTTTGTCACACCCCGATCTTACTAGGGTGTGATGGGCACCGACCCCGTAACCGGAGCCGAAGCGAACCCACTGACTCTTATTACATATATAGACTTCCTTAGACTTTTACATTAATAAGAATGAAATCGTAGTAAAACCGTCAGGAATTTCTTTTTGTACTCAACTCAAATCTATATTTATACGAAACACATAACATAACACTTATGACACATCGGCCGATGGAGCCATGGCCGATCGTCTCTGTGCCCACATCTCTCGTCTCAAAAAAAGCCTCTAACTTCGAACAACGTGTCATAGTACATATACTCGACTCGGCAAACACTCCGGGACAAGTGGAGCCTACCAACTCCCGCCGGAACATCTTCTATAATATCTTCGGACCATCCGGGTGTACCGCGGCATGAAAAACGCGGCCCCCGAAGAAGAGGGGTCGATGAGCAATGTACCGAGTATGCAAGGCGTGGATGGTAACATAGAAAGAGACGTAATCATGTGCAACAACAAAGATGGAGATGTAGAGCATATCATGTGAGAGAGTATCCCATACGTATGAGACATATCACGTATAAGGGAGTAAGTCATATGGAACATGTCATATGTAAAGTTTCCTTTACGTATGGAACATATCATGTAAAGTTGTAACCGGTACATAGGGATCATATAATGTAAGGCAGAACTCGTACATATGAGTGCCCCGGGGGCGGATGCCATGCATTTGTCCGGTCATATGGTATCATAGCGCCGAACAAGTCGGCTGGCCCACATAAAATTCGAAACACGTCGGCTCCCCCATAAATCCCGCGTCCGGGCATCCCGCGTCCGGGATGATAAGCCAGCTGACCAGGTGGCAATGAAACATGTTTCCCTTCCCATTCCCCACATATACATGTATCCCTTCCCCCCACCCCATGTACATATACAGGTATGGCATGCATGAGAGCCCAAAGGAAGTCATGTATTCATCGGAGTGACGTAAGGTCGGAAACCTCCGATCACATTATGGAATAATCATGGTCGTCATGTCTCACCTTGAAGGAACGATAATCATAAGGCGAGACTATCAACGGAGAATAACATTAAGAGAACGTAGAACATGTCATTTCGTGTCATATCATATCATGTCATATCATTTCATATCATATCATATCATGTCATATCGTGTCATAGACATTGTCTCATGTTTAGCATCATTCTTGTCATTGTAAAATCGTAGTCGTCGTTCTAGATATAGAAACTTTCAAAAAGAATTGTAAAACTTAGATTTGGAGAAGAATAAATACTTTGGAAAACATTTAGGAACTTTTATGAAGAAAATCATGCCTTGGAATCGAGGGATTAGTTAAAACAACTATTATTTAGTAGTCGGAATGATGTCCAAAAATTTCCTTTAAGCTCTCCGACGGAAATAAGCTAAATGGAGCCATAGGAGGAAATTAGGGAATAGTGGGCCCACCTCGAGTCAAATGAGGCGGCGTACACAATTTACGTATAATACGTTTCATGACATGACTTATGAGAGTTTTAGGGTAAACGGATCCTATTCATGCAAGTTCTAGGTGTTTAGACAATTCTTTCAACTATTCATAAGCATTTAATTCAATTCCTCTTTTGAATGAATAGTAGTCAAATTCAAGCTCGGATTTCTAGAATTAGAGTGGTCCCCGAGACATGTATTCATGCTTATTACATCTAAGACATGCCAAAGAAAGAAGAGGTCGCCTTACATACCTTTTTCCGCTTCTCCAAATTCAAGTTCCAACTTCTTCAAAGATCTACATTTGGTCACATTTACCAAACATTAATTAGTGCATTTAGAATTGGATTCTTAAAATGACACTTGGCTACCGAAATTTCGGCAGCACTTCCCCTGTAAATACACCATCCCGCCAAGTTCAACTTGGCCAATTTCAATCAACAACACTCCCGGAAATTCAACCCGGCCAAACCATCCACCATAATGCCAATAATCATACTAACAATTGCAATAATCAACCCAAAGTACATTCTAACAATTTAATCAACATACTACTTCCTTCAAGATCTTCCAACTCCAATAAGAACATTAGCAATCCAATACTTTATAGACTAACAACATCATTTTCCATACATGCAAGAACATTGTATTCAATTCTCATTACTTCATCCCTAACCATGAAGTCCTCATTATTCATCATATAGTCTATCACAACAACAATTAAAATACTAAATGAAATTAGTTCTTCACTTCCACACAATACACACCTACACGGTTACAACTTCCACAACAATACCATAACAATTGCAACTTCCTTTCAAGCCACTAAACCTTCACTTTCATCATAGGTTCCATAACAACATCAACTAGGATATCCAATAAAGTCAATTCATCATAGCTTACCAAACAACATCATTCTCGCCACAACAACTACACACATATTTTCATGAATTTCCATCCATTTCTATACATTATAACAACAATCAACATACTACATAAAATTAATTCATCATTTCTACACAAACAACTACTCCATTCCCAACACCATGCATATATATACTTCATCAATTTCATTCATTTCCACATACTCTAACATGCACAAATCATCCATAACATATATATAAAGGAAGATTGAACACATACCTTCTTCACTTAACTCCATTCGGCTAACCCCACCACTTGCATAACCAATGTTTTTCTTACTTCAACAATTGCTCCATGTTAACAAGGACCTCCAAATTAGCTAGAATATTAGAAGGGAATAATTTTTGTTCGTCAATTTTCCATGGCTTAATTTTGAAGCCATGGCCGAATAGCCTACTATATTCCCTCTCTTCTTGTTTTCTTTCTTTCTCCTCAATTTCTTGAATTAAAGATGACCTCTCATAATATATATATATATATATATATATATATATATATATATATATATATATTGTTACACCTCGGAAAATTTCCCGTTGGTACGCAAGCGGACGAACTAGTGATGAGTGCGAGGAGTGCGAGTGTATAATGTTTCATGGGCAATGTAAGTAAATGAGCTAGTAATGCATGAAAATGGATGAGGACGATTAGAACGAAAAGTCTTGGAAAAATGAAAAGTTGCAGGTTTGAAATCTGCCCAAAGTGGTCGTAAAGTGCAAATACGGACCGTAAAGGGTATACGGTCCGTAAACGGGAGGTCGTAAACGCCATGAAAAACTTCAACTTTTTGCCCAGTAGAGAAATGGTTAAATACGACCTGGTGGACGGACCGTGAAGTGATTTACGGCCGTAAACCATGGTCGTAAATCACCATGCATGTTGCCAAGGTTTCTGTTTCAGCTTAAGCTTAAAGACGACCGCGAGGGACGGTCCGTAAAGTGGAATACGGACCGTAAACCTCCATGGACGACCACTGTTCCCCCCAGCACAGATTTTCAAGTCATTAAATATAAGGACCAAGACTTGTTTATTTCATTTTCATCATTTCACTACTTCTCTCTAGAATCTCTCTCTACATTTATTATACAAGTTTTCAAGGATATTTGAGGATCAACAACACTAAATAAGTGGAGCAAGAGTAAAGGAAATCATCAAAGATCACCCAAGCCAAGAAATCCAAATGGAGAAAAACTAGGGTTTTGCTCAAAGAGGAGTATTAGCAACCAAGGCTTATTCCTAAAGCATCTAAGGTAAGATTCATGATATTTATATGTTGTTTAAGGTATTTGGGAGTTGAGATACTTGGTCATTATAAGAGAATAGCAAATTGGGTTGTGAATGATGAATAGTGACGTTTTTGAGGCATAGTTGGAATTGAATCATGAATGTTGTTGGGTTGTGATATAAATGTGTTATAAATGGTGTTAAGAACATGAACTAGACACTTTAGATGAATGGATGAAGTTGGGCATTATGACCATGATTATGGGTAGATTAGAAGCAAATTGAGAAACCTAGATAGAGAGCATAATGTGTATGACTAATGGCCATTGTTATGATATTAATGAAGGTTTAAACGCTATCATCGGAAGGAGTCGTACGAGCATAGAATAGTGCGACAAAAAGGTATGTAAGGCTAACCCTTCTTTCATAAGGCATGGTTCTTGGCCAAATTCCTAATTCCTCTATATGAGTATGTTGTGCCTACTTGGTTGACATTCCGAGCTCATAAGCTCACGATCCCTGATATGTACTATTGCTTGACCAAAGTTCCTCATATGACTAGCAAGTCTATAATGTAGATGTAACGGTAGTGTTGATGTTAGTATAATGACAAAGGAAGAATGATGTCAAAGATGCCTACGAGCTATTATATGTATGGGTGCCTATGAAGGGCTATAATGAGTCCCCGAGCTCGCGATGCCGGGTAGAAATATGTGTATAAGAGCATATGTATAAGAATATATGTATATGAATATATGTCTAGGGTATGTATACGATTACGAAACGCACGCACGCCTCTGCCCAGATGGTATGGACAACCCTGAAGCCTTGGTAAGGCCAGGTAGATACAACCACACGAAGCCCCGGTAGGGCCAGGTAGATACTACCTTGAGCCTTGGTTGGCCAAGTAGATATGAAACACCGAGCCTTCGTGGTCGGGCACGCTATATGAAAGCTACGTATATATGCGATATCTATATGAGTAAGAATAAGCTATAAGTATATGACATCAATTAGAGTACGAATATGTTAAGGCTATGTAAGTGCTAAGTAAGGGCTATGTAAATGCGATGTATATGATATGATTATGTATGTGATATGAATGCGAATGTGCAAAACTTTGTAAAGGAATGTAGATGAGTGCATGTATGTGAGAACGAACACAAAAAGGGGTACGGTTACCATTATGGGATACGGAAGACGATGTGTGCAGGTAAGTGATATGACGATGATGTTATTGTCTCCCCTCATATGCTACTTCGTACGTTGCCTATTATGTTGCTATATTGATGTTGATCATGCTTTACATACTCAGTACATTCTTCGTACTGACGTCCTTTTGTTTGTGGACGCTGCGTCATGCCCGCAGGTGCACAGGGAGACAGATTGGACTCATAGCTGCTTGTTCGGAGATTTCATAGCGAGCTCCATCTCATTCGGAGCCGTAGCTTTTGGGTACTTATTCTTTTGTGTACATAATTATGGGCATAGCGGGGTCTGTCCCGCTCATATGATATGTCAAACTCTTAGAGGCTCGTAGTCACGTGTATGTGGATAGATATGTCCGGCCTTGTCGGCCTATATTTTTGTATATCATCTTCGGCCTCGTCGGCCCATGTACGTTGTTGTGGCACAGATGCCCGTGATATGATATATGATGGCTGTTGTCCAATGGGACTATTACGGTGTATAATTATAATATTTGAAACGATTATGGCTCACCTAAGTATTATGTGATTATATGATGATGGGTACCCGGGTGGGGTAGCACCGGGTGCTCGTCGCGGCCCCCTAGTCGGGTCGTGACATATATATATATATATATATATATATATATATATATATATAGCTCTCCAAGCATGTGAGGGGCACATGCCCCCTCTCTAGATTTTTCTTCCTTTTTCTTTCTCTTTTTTTTTTTTTTTTTGTCACATGATCCATATGCCCTTCTCTAGAATTTTCTTGAAAATTAATAAAGATGACCCCTTTGTCTTCTCATGCAAGCTTTGGCCCTTTTTAAAATTTTCTTGAACTTTTGTGTGAAATTACCATTTTACCCCTAGCCTTCCACATTATTCCCATGATGCCACTTTACAAATTTTCCTTTTTACCCTTAGCCTTTCTCAATATTTCCATACCTCCAATGTTCATAAATAATATTCCTAACAACTCATACATTAAAATTATTTCAGAACATAGTCTTGTCCTTAACTTCGCAATATCCGAACGCACGAAATACGGGCTATAACATTCACTATGAAGTATCCTCCAAAGCTACTACCAAAGGAAGATTTAGGCTTCAACAGTAGTCCGAAAACATTTGGCACTTAATCTTCTCTCTTAATCCTTGATTTTTCTTAGGGGTGGATTATTTATGTTGGAGAGGTTTTTTCAGAGCTTAAATGGTCTTTGGGAAATGTTGGAATGAAGATAAAATGAGCAGGGGGTCGAAACATATACAAAAAAGAGGTGCACCGCCCTGATATACGGCCAAATATACTGGCCATATATATATATATACGGTCCGTACTTAAAATCACACAATTTTGTACGAGTTGTACATGGCGTCGTACTCCTTTGATTTGTGATATGTCAGTTGCATTGGAAAAGAAACTCCCTGAACTTGAATTTACATAGTTTATGGATTCCATGACTCCCCATACGTTAGGAGATATAGCTCTCTAAAGTTGTACCAAAAATTCTGTCCAGAATTCTGCCAAATTTTCCCAAAGTTTCGACAAACTTAATTCCTTCGATTCGCTTGATCCCGGAACCTTTAGATACTTTCTTAACACTTGTTAAAATTATTCATTAACCTTATATGGGTTCCATGGCCTCTTTGGGCTTGCGTTAGTTTACTTATGACACAAACGACGTGAAAATCTACGCGGTGTAACATCCTTACCCCCTTAGGAACATTCATCGTTTAAATGTTGGGACATATCGGGGTAACTTATGATCCTTGAGATTCATGAGACCTTTAACTCATTGCGCTTGGCTAGATCATGCTATTATTCCGTTCCTTTCATACAAGAACGCTACAATTACTCTTGAAGGTTTTACCTTTCTTCCCTCCTTTGTCTTTTATATAGTCTCGTTCATATCCTCGCTAACATAGAACTTTTCTTATAGCATCATGGATTTGTGGATTTATGTACAACCACTGAAAGTTTCTCATGTGATCAATCTTCCTATTACTTGCATATTGTTCAACTCATTCCTTCAATATTGAAACATTATTATATAAACGTATCCTAATAACGAGGTGCTTTTCATTTAGTCTCTTATAGTTTGGCATGGCCTTGTACACCCTAATCTTCTTGTCATACTATACCATTGAGTCCTTTGTATGTAAGATCTCTAAGAATACATTGCTTTCAGATTCTAACTGCTTCATGAATTCTCTATTAGCTTTAGACTAGCAATTCGTTTGGTTGAACAATTTCATCCCTTTAAGCTATTAGATGGTAAATCTGCACTCCCCTTCATATCACATCTTATAATGCTACCCCATGATCCTCATAGTTTGCCACATGTGTAGATAACACGATGATTCTAAGATGATAGACGGGATCATTCTTATGTCTTCATGAGGTCTGGGATTCTTACTGATCATCTAGCATACACATTTCGCTTAACCATTTCTCTGAAAAGCTACGACATAAGTAACTTGTTGCATCCAAGTTTTATTGAGAGAAGGGTCTACAAAGTTTGCTGTAACTGAAGACTTTTAGTAGTTATAACTAAGGCAATATATTATATATTCGAACTGCTTTATGTATCTCGTTGTTTCGTATAACCTTTGATAGCTTATCCAAAGGAGGTAGGTGGTTTTTACCAAGCCATTTATGACCTTCTCTGTAGAATTAGACTTTTCGTATTCATAACAATCGATCCCTGCCTCTACATCGTAACCATTATGGTATATCTTTGGTATTCCGAAATGGAGTGGACAATGGACCTTAGTCCTATCCTAATCTTATCTCTTCTATCAACCTTGAAACATATCTTCGGTCCCGATGTCTTCAGCTAAATAACCTTCAATGCTATTACAACCCACTCCTATAGGTTAGATGAGATCTTCTTATCGATACCTTTGCCTTCTTGGATATAGAAGTAACTCTGTTATATTCTGTGTTACTATGTCCTTGTTCCCTGCGTTTCCTGGCATATGCTATGCTTTAGCTGTTATTGCTTCTATCCAATTACGTTCTGATCATTGCAGTTATATATCTGCTCAATTTTATCTTTATGTATTCATACAATTTTATAGGCCAAACCCATCGATAAACACCTGTGGTCGTCTACTTCTTTCACTTGAGCACCTAAAGTGACCCTTGTTCCATTTAGACACTTTAGGTGGGCCATTCCTATTCCACTTAGACACTTTTTGCACCGTTATCGGAGTAAAACCAACACCAGTCGTCTCCTACGTGAATTAAGTGGCCAATTAAATTGTGCCAGCTCATTTAAATTGTGCCAACTCAATTAAATTGTGCCAACTCATTTTAATTGTAAATTCACTAATTTGTAAATTCGTGGAGTTTTGATCATTAAAAATTGAGGCTTTTGGGCTGGTTGGATGTGCAATGAGGTGGCGCCCCCTTTGGTGTTGGTTTTGCTCCGATAACGGTGCAAAAAGTGTCTAAGTGGAATAGGAATGACCCACCTGAAGTGTTTAAATGGAACAAGGGTCACTTTAGGTGCTCAAGTGAAAGAAGTGGATGACCACAGGTGTCTGTCGATGGGTTTAGCCAATTTTATAATACAAAGTCCTAGCTCATCCAACAACCTTATCACAAATTTGGCTACCTTCTTGTTAATCGCTTGTGGCTTCGCGATTAAATGTGCATTAGCTCTATCTGAATTTACCTTACTTTAACCAAGCCGTCTTATGCGAAGTCACTTGTCCTTGCCCTTGATTTTACCGTAAATAGCCATCAATTTTTCATTCCGGCCTATCTTATTTCATTTCGCTCGCAATTCAACCCCAATTCCTTTACATTCTAGATTCCTTATACATGAATTTCTGGATACCATCTATTGGATTCATCTTCTATGTTATCACACATATTATCATATTTCGTCATAATTATTTCGGACACACAATCAGCCTTTATATCTCAAGACGCCTTGATCATTAAGTTAAAAGGTTGAAGTGCTCTTCTTCTGAATGCGTTCTCTGATTCTCCCTAAAGTTAGGTCCTTGGACTGATGCTATTTCACTTCCGCTATAAGAGATGATCCAGCGATATTCTGAACCACAATGTCTCCATCATACGAATCTATCAACTAGACTCTCAAGCTGGCTAGTTGATGAAGTTCCCTTATCAATTCTTTCCTCTCAGGCTGCACCACTACCTATATATAATACCGACTTACCTTTATTTCTTCTCTTTCTCGTTACGTCCTTCTCCATTTATCACATTCACATCTTACCCTCAAAGTCGACGCTAGTATTCATTGATTCGTATGGTTTAGAGTTGTACTACCCTCTGTCATTGCTCCCATTCCGACCATTCCTCGATATTGCGACCTCGTATTGGTACGGCTAATTCAGAGTAACTATACCATCTAGATATTATCATAGTCCTCCCTTGACTCTGAGTGCTATAGTGATTCATCCTTTTCTATTTCCTCGTTAGTTGACCTATTATTGTGCCTTCGCATTATATCTCAAGCGGATTTTCCAATGGAGCTATACCTCCCAAATTTTCCCCATCATTCCATTTAACATTCTTGGTGTATAAAGTGTTTGACTACGTCCGTCGTCAATTCATTCTTTTCCTTATCGTTATACTCATGCATCACATTTTAAGATGGTTTCAACTCCCTTTCTGTCACGATTCCTCTATCTTTTCATCGTTAAACAAGGTACATTTTTGACTTGGTATTTTATTGTTATATCCTGTATTTCGTACACTGGGACAATCCGGGTTAACTATGATAAGTTAGGGACAAAACCATTCCGGGATACAAAGTCGGGACTTTTGACCTTCGATTTTATTTTGAGACATAAGTTGTTCATGAATTTGTTGGCGTGGAACATTTAGGAAAATTTGGGACCAAAAGTGGAATAATTGGAAGTTGGGAATTATTGAAAAAAAAGGCCCTTTGGCCGTGTGGTGTTTGGTATGGTCCCACACAGTTTGTGGCCAATTTTAATTGGTCCAACCCATGTGTGGGCCATGGACACGTGTATAATATATGTGAGAGCTTAAAAGATGATTAAGTATTCATCTTTCAACATTCCAACACTTAGAAAAAAAAAGAGGAACTTGATGAACAACAAAGGGAACCATTCGGCCAACCCTCCATTTTTCAAGACCAAAAATTAGCCATCCCAAAAATATTTCCTTGGTGCAAATCCACTAATTGGAGGTCCCTAAGTAGCGTGGAAGTGTTGTTTGGGTCATCAAACCATCCGTTTTGTAGATCGCAAACCCTAGCCTAGTTGTGAAGTTGAAGAAGAAAGGTAAGATTTAATCTTGTTTTATGTGTTATGAATGATGTGTGCATGTTGTAGTAGATGAAAATGGATGAAATTCATGGAGATATTGCATGTAGAGTGGAGCCGTGTGCATGGTGTGTGTGGCCGTGTGTGTGTGTTGTTGTGTTGCATTGAAGTAATGAATTAAAGTCTAGTTAGCATGTTGTGATTGTTGTAGAGTGGAGAAAAGAATGAGAATCATCAACATATGTATGTGGGAGGTGTTGGCCGAATATAGGCCATTTGTGTGACAAGAAATGAATTAATGTTAATTAGTATTTTGATTGTTGTCGTTGTAGATTCTATGTTGACGATAAGAGTTTAATGACTCAAATTGATATTGTAAGTGTTGCGGGCTGATTTTGAGGTCATTGTGCATTTGATGTAAACCGTATATTTATGAGAATGACATTGTTAAAATGTGAATTGTTGGTGCAAATCATGATTCGGAAGTTAGGAATGTGTCATGGATGTTGTTTTCGGGTTGGGGCAGTTTTCGGGTGGATTGGAGTGTTGTTTGGGATGTTTGAAATGTTGTATGAATTGTTTAAAATGTCTTCGAATATTGTTGGTATGGGTTCGGGTTAGTATTGGGATGTATAAGCGTTGATGTTGGCTTGAATGTAAGCCGTTGAAGTGAACATAAGGAATGTTGTCGGATTATGTAGAAAGAGTATTTAATGCTAGAATGCGTTTTAAATTGATTATTGATGTTGATGGTTTGGTTGTTGGTGTTGTTGTTGATGAATTTGGCCGAGTTGAATTCTCGGGGTGGTGCATTTACAGGGGAAATGCTGCCTAAATTTCTGTGGAATTTAGTGTTCGTTTGGAAATGAACTCCAAAATGCCTATAGTAACGTTGGTATTTAATGATATTGTGTAGATTTTGGAGAGCCCGAGGTTTGAGTTTGGATTGACTTGGAGAGCGGACGAGGTATGTGGAGCTTATCCTTCTTTTCTTTTGGCATGTCCTAGACGCAAGTAAGTTGTGATATGTTATGAGCCTTGGGGGTAATTCTATTCGTAAAGTCCGAACATGTTTATGATTCATACTTGCTTTGTGATGTTGGCATCCTTAATATGGTTAAGCTATGATCCGTGTTTCTTTGATATGATTGGATTTGAAATGCTGTGTATACGGTTTGTTCCGAAAGGATCTTATGTCTACAAATGTCCGTAACTTTCCTAGACAGAACCGGATTGCTTTGATAAGCTCGTAAACGATTCTTACTTGTTTCTTGATATTTGTATTCTTAATGTAGTCGAATTATGGTCTTTATGTCTTTTGTATGACTAAATTTCAAAAGTTGCATAAAAAGTTTTGTTTTCAAAAGAGTTTCGCTCCTAAACGATTCTGTAACTACGAACGACCGTAACTTTCAAGAAAGGGCTCGGATCGCTTTGATATCTTCGCAAATGATTTCATGACGAGTAATGATTTTAAATTTCATAGGCGGGCCCGGGTTGGGTTGACGATCGTCCGTGGGTCCCACGACTTTTCTATTTTTGGTTCTAACGACCTATTTTTGAAAGAATTTAATATGACTATCTTTCCGACCCCCGAGTATGATTACTTATGTATCGGTTGAGTCTGAAATGAGGATTTTTATGCATGTGATTTTGATACGTGACTATTGTTTTGAAGTTCGGTCTGATATATTCCCGAGTGATATTCGGAAGAAAACCTGATTTGACTATTGTTTCGGTTTTGAACTAATAGTTCGTTCTGACTATCCTATTGGGTCTTTGTAAGTGTTTTGTATGCATATGACTACTTACGATTCTGCTCGTGCTTTCTGTTGTTATATCTTTCGTCGAGTCCCGGGCCGGTATGTTATCGTGCGCACTATGCTATATTCCGAAGTATGATGTGTTTTTCGAAGTATGATGTGATATGATATATGATGTGATACGGAGTATGATGTGTTCGGAGGTATACAATATTCCGAAGTATGATATGTTGTGGCGTCCAGATGGAGTGGCGACCACGTTCTGTCCGCCGGGTCCCATTACGGACCGTATGTGATATGATATGATATGTGATGATCTGATGATACGATATGATATGTGATATGATGTGCGATAATATGACGATACGATTTGATTTACCGAGTCCCTCACTAGAGGGCTGGGTACGATATGTTTATGATTATTATATTATATATGGATCGGGTCGTACGTTCCTCGGCATCATTATATTATATATGGATCGGGTCGTACGTTCCTCGACATTATTATATTATTTATGGATCGGTCCGTACGTTCCTCGGCATTCGGTTAATGTCAGTTCATATGATAAGTTGTGATGTTATGATGTGTTACGGTAAGCATTTTGGCATTCTGATTATTACATTTGTCTTCTGTACCTCTGTTGTATGATTTGCATGTCAGACGCATTTTGGTATCCTGGATCCTCTACTTTATCTCAACAAACTATTTAGCTTTGTTCAATTACTTTGTTAATCATCGCATGTATCAAGACCTAGTTTTCTTTACATTATAGATTAACTTTGTGTTCACTTTGTCAATCATCAAAACTTCCCACGTGGCATTATGCCAACGCATTGCCACTCCTGTTCTTCAGAACACTTTGGTGTGCATCTTGAGCTTCTTTGAGGGTATGGTCTAGGCAAGCATACTACTGGCTACTCCAGAGGGTTCTCAGACCAAAGGTAGAGCTCAGACTCCCGATCTGATGGTTTTTGCCAGGTATAGGACCCCAGGGGAACACCCAGTTGCTACTATGCTTGCCTAGGCCCAGTTGCCAAGCCTACCATGACCGTTGAGGAACAGAGGAGATGGGATAAGTTTGAGAAGATTAAGCCTCCATGGTATGATGGGCGTATTGATGATGACGCGTATGAGTTTTTGGTTAGTTTCCATGAGCAATTGCATAATTTGGCATTGGTTGAGTCCAACGGAATTGATTTCATAGCATTTTAGGTGGTTAGCCTTGCCAAGCAGTGGTAGAGGGTTTTTTAAGACAAAACCATCTAGGTCGCTTCCACTTACCTAGGTTGAATTTTCTCGTGTGTTTCTGGAGAAGTGGGTTCCCCATAGCTTGAGGAATAAGAGCCATGAGTAGTTTGATATGTTGGAGCAGCGCGGGATGTCTATGACCAAGTATGAGTGTTACACCCCTCGTGTTCGTAGTGGTAGAACCTATGGTTTCCTAGTCGGGTATGCCCTTGGAATAGAGACCCGAGCCTAAGTTTGGGAGTAGGAAGTGTCTTACCCCGTGTACGAGGGTACCAGCAGATATTCCAGGCAATTTATAGAGTTAGAAGTTGAACGAATCGAATCGACGCGATCTGAACTGAATCAGAAAAATCTGCAGAACACCAGTCATCATCGATGGGTCGTCGACATGGTCGACGGACCGTCGATGTGCGGCGTCGATAGGGTCCCGCAGCCTTGCATCTGCAGGCGCAGGTCGACGGAGCAAGTCGACGGGCCGTCAACCCGCTCGTCGAACCGGACCGTTGTAGCCTTTTTAATTCCAAGTATAAATAGATGGTTCACGACCCTATTTTATATTTTCCTCCTTTCCAAATTAGAAAAATCCTAATATATTCTCTCCCAATATTTTTCATCATATTAGAGAAGATTTGACAAGACCCGGACCCCATAAACCCGAGCTTGTGAAGGAGAAGGTTGCTTCTAGGGTTTCTGTTACACCTCGAAAAAATTTCATGTCGTCATATGGTAGATAGACTAATGCGGGGTAAGAAGTATATGATGTTCCTACCAGTAAGAAGTAGTACTTAACGGTTCTAATTAAGATTTCAAAGACGTTTGAGGCAAGAGAAGAAAGTTCGTTCAAGAATGTCAAGCTTAGGAGTATTGAAAGGTTAAAAGACTTAGATTATGGAAGGGAGGAGGAAGTGGAGTGTAAATATGAAAATAGTAATATTCTTGAATAGTGACTTGATTTGGACTATAGTTCTTGACATGTTATGAATATAAACTTGTTGTAAATGATGTTAAGAGTGTTGAAGATGCATTGTATGTTGACGAATACGATGTAGTGTGGTAATTTTAGTTATGGATGATTTGAAATGGAATTGGGAGAATCGAATAATGTATGGTTGATGAAGATTGTTGATTATGATATTATGAATGTTGTTATTGATGTTTGGGAGTTGTTATATCACATGGAGGAAGTTGTAGAAACAAAGGAAATGCTGCCCAATTTTCATTAGCTTTAGCTTAAGCTTAAGTATGTTTCCGATCATCTGATTCTGGTACGAATTCTCTTGAATGTAGAATCGTGAACATTGGAGGAAAGTGCTTAAATTGATGAAGTTAGAGCGATATCAAGGTATATAAGGCTAATCCCTTCCTTTCTAAGGCATGATTCCTATGACCACTACCAGAAATTGAGCCTATGGCAACGGAATGTTTAGCAACGGTTGTTAAACCGTTGCTGTAGAGCGTCTATTACAACGGTTCCAAACATTGCCAAAAGGTTTTGGGATACCGATACGGTTTAATAATTAAACCGTTGCCACTGTACAAAACCGTCGCCATAGGTTTACCTATTGCAACACATTTATTAACCGTTGCTGTTAATGTTATCTGTGGCAACTATTAAATGAAATATTTTATCTATTGGAACGGTTTTAATTCCCTCCACCCTTTCCCCGCTCTATTTTTTGCTTAACCCGCCAAAATCATTTCTTTTATTTTATTTTTACATTTATTTCTTAAATCAAAACTAATATGTCTTCTCTCTTCATCTTATGAACGTATATCAAAAAAAAAAACCTGATTTTGCCATTACCCTCTCTCCATCAGAACTCCTCTTCTTGGATGAACTAAACCCTTGGCTTTTCATCTTCTCTGTTTATATTGTTGTTTGGTCTTTTTCAACTGAATTGTCAAAATATTGGTGTAGTAATTTCTAGGGTTGAAGCTGCTAAATGGCTTGAAGAAGTGGTTGTTTGAGAAATCTAAGAAGACATATTTGAGACATCATTAGCTGAAGAAATTGTATGTTCTTTGCTAATTATTTTTGGATTTCTTCTTTAATATCTTATTTTTTTCTTTAATCTGTGAGGTGTGGGTAGTGTATTTGATATAAGCTAAGTTCAGGAAACTCCTATATAGGCTAAAAAATTGTTTCATGCAACTATTTTAGAACCCCTTTTGTGATATTCAGCAAACAATTAAATTGGGTCTTTTATCGAAGTGGGTTTGAAATAATTTTAAGCTTTTTGGTTGGGTCTTTGCTTTGCTTGGTTCTACAATATCACTTTTCTTCCCTATTTTGGTTGTCAAAAGAAAAAGCTGAGATATTCCTTTTTCCTTTTACTTTCTCTGCAATTTCACTCTTGTTGGGTGCATTTTATAGTGGTGATTTTATATAGTATGGTGAAATTGTTTTCTCTGGACCTGATGTTGGATCTAAACTTGTTTCTTCTTGTAATTTTGTGTATAACTTTAATCGACCATATCTTGAGTGACTAAAAATTACCATGGAAGTGGCTATAAAGTATAGAAAGTTTATCTTTTTCTCAACATGGTGTTTTTGAATGCACGAAAAGATATAGTTAAAAAGCCAGTTATTCTTTTTATCCTTTCGTAAATGTAGTTACGAGAGGAAAATTTTATTGGTTTTAGTTAGTAGAATAATGTATTTTTGGAACAATATTCATGTGATTAAATTCAAAGGAGAAGGCATTAAGTCAAATAGTAAATGAAGAAATCTCTTTAGGTACGGGAAGTGGAAGACAAAGGAGAAACGTTTATGCAATATTGTGTTCTCGTCCAAATAAAAAGGTTCATATAGTGTATTTTATTGCTATTCTAGATCCTAAAATTTGAAATAAGCCACCCGCGATGCAAATAAGCCTATATATTGTCATATAATTGCTTGACCTATTGGTTTCTTGTTGATGATGTGAAAAGAATTCAATGGTCTTGGCTAACAGGAAAAAGAAAGTTTTTTCTTTAAAGATTTTGATTGTTCTCCCAGAATCCCAAGTGTTCTTCTACGACACTTTGTCACTTCGTAGACGACTGGTTCGACATCGCAGAGCCCAGTTTTTTCTTTAAGGGTTTTGATTGTTCTCCCAGAATCCCAAGTGTTCTTCTACGACACTTTGGTCACTACGTAGATGACTGGTTCGACATCGCAGAGCCCGTGAATCGCTAGTGCGAGGTATGGGCTTTTGATTTCTTCATGTCCCTTCATCTTCTTCTTTTTTATTAAAATTGTGATTTTGGTTTGTTCAAATTATTGAGTTGTTGTCTCAATATTTTCACAATATCTGGCTGCTTATTTTCCTGTTATATCATTTAAAGAAGATAAGAAGTGGATGGAACTACTTCAATTTAGTAAATATCTAGTGAAATGTGTGAGCTTTACTGTTTTTGAATAGCTAAATCATGGTTATTAAGGTTATTACTGATTTCCTGAAGTTAATGCTATGTCTAAGGTTGGAGTGTTCCATTTTAGGAGATATTATGATTTTCTTGTTTGGCCATGGAAGTTTGGCTTTGAATTATTGTCAGTTCATAATTGTGCTAATTCCATTTCACAACAGTTACTTGTCTTTATGTTTCTTTCTCTCGATTATGTGAATGTATTGTGTTGACACTCTGAAGTTAGCAATTCTTTTATTTTAGTAATATTGTAGGAGTATAAATATATGTCTACTATTGGAAATGAGGTAAAATATTTGCTCTCTGAGCTCTCTTTTTTGGGGTTATTTTGACGGATTATAACTAGGATAATCAATTTTAGTACTAGGATAAATGAGGTAACTCATACTGCTATTGCACTGCTTTCCATCAGTACTTGTGTCAATCAAATTGTTTCCCAAGCTTGGCCCCTTGATGCACAACTTGACAAACAATCCTATCAAGAAATTACCCAAAGATCTTAGTGTAATTGTTTTTGCTTGACTGATGTGTCTGTAGAAAACCAAAGAACAATACGAGGAGACTGTTAGAAGCTGCAACTTGCTACACTCCCAGGATTGCCTCTCATTGTGTGACTCTACATAATTTCCTTGTTGTTTCCATGCAAAAGTCATGTATCCATATTCCACATGAAAAACAGCAACCATTTGAATCCTGCACAACTTAACTATAATGTAGCTCTTTTGCTTCAATGAAATTTCTGGAGGAAACTAGCACCAGTGCAAATTTCCAACTACTGCATACTCCCTAAAGCCAATACCATTTCCACATATTGTCAATTCTTCAGCAGGATGAGCATATAATGCTAATACCACACACTGAAGAAGAGTCAATACATAGATCCTGTATGACCATACTGTCTATCTAACTAGTAACAGCAACCCCACTTCAGACTGTGCAAACCAAAGTTGGTGTTTTGTGACTTGTATTACCAACAGCACCTGCAGCTTTTGTGAGCTCTGCATTTTGCTATCAATTCCAATACAAACCAACAATAGCTGCATTTTTTATGAACATGCATATCTGCAAATTAAAAAACCAAGAAAACCACACACCGTTAATCGCGTACTACGCGTTGTTTATTTTTGTGCCAACTCGTACTCTATATCATTTCCCTAATCTGTATCTTCTTGCAAAAGTTTTTTCCTTCAATCAGTACTTCACCTGCAAAGAAGAAAACCAACTTAATAATAACAGCTACCCTCCTCCCAAAGAATTTGAGTATGGAGATAGCAATGGATCACTGCATTCCACTGTATCTTTTCCTCATAAGCCTTTCAAATAGCAAAGAACTCATTTAGATTAAGTAGCCTAGTACAGCATCCAAGTGTTTCAATCCTCTAAATTTCCAAGCTGCATGATTTCCATTTAAGACCAATTTAAGGTTTAATTTTTTGCTTATCTGTTGTAGTTTTTTTTTATTGTAATTTTGTAAACTACTAAACTCAAGAATTTGTGTGGTCGATAGGAACTTGTAAATATCATTACTTTTAAATAAGAAGTTGCTTATTTGAGCCGACTTTGTGAAGTTAACTGAGTGGACCGGTAGGCTAAAATGCTGCTATATTAGAGTTGCAACAAGAATAATAAGTTCATTTAGCTATTTATTTTTTCTTTTTTTAATTTCTGAGTGTTGCTATAACAAAATGGTTAGCTATAATGGTTATGTCGGTAAGCTTGCTTATATTGTCTTCGGTAAATAACCCGGATAAAGGAGGAGGGTGGTGGTAGCCAACCCACGTAAAACTTGCCAGATTAAATGGTATCACTTTATCAAAAAGTGGCATTTACAGTGAGTAAAAAGAAATACTCTTCCACATAAAAAACTTAGATTTTGTACTTCGTGGAGAAAGATTGTGAACAAGGAACACCTAGTTAGGAAGTTTAATTTATACTACAGAACTGGACCTTTTTAGATCTGTACCACCCCAAGTTCCTTGACTTGATTCAAGTGCATCTATGTTCAAATCTTTGCTCTACCTAAATCCTAACTTCACTGAGCATGTCTAGAATTTTATCTTTATTTTTTTATTACTTGTTGCTAAAGGGATCTGGTGATCTTGACTTGATTAAGCTTAGCATGAATCTTAATTTTGGTGATTTGCTTGTGATATGTAGGATTAAATGGATAATGGAGATAAAATTTGGATGAATCACCTAAGATGGACAAAAGAGTATGCTGATGGAGTGAATTATTTTCTTGATAAGGCATTTGAATGAGCTTCTCAAGGAAATGAGATATTATGTCCTTGCAAGAAGTGCATGAATCGCTATTGACATTACAGAAATGTGGTGGAGGTTCACTTGGTTGTTCATGGGTTTGTTGATAATTACACTAAATGGGTTTTTCATGGAGAAGGGGTTTCATCGAGAAATACACCGCATCCAATAAATGACGATGAAGGTTCTAACTTGCGTGACGATATTGATGGACTAGAGTGCGACAGGGTTTATCTGAAGATGCAAAGAAATTTTTTAAATTATTGGAGGAAGAGAAACAAGAGTTATATCCGGGTTGTGAAAATTTCAATAAATTGAGTTTCACCATTCAGTTGTACTTATTTAAATCATTACATGGTTTGAGTAATGTAGCATTCTCAGGCTTGTTAGATTTGATAAGAGAGGCATTTCCCTTTGCTCAGATACAAGAGTCTTTCAATAAGGCTAGACAAGTGATTAAAGATTTGGGTCTTCATTACGAAAAAAATACATGCATGCCCTAATGACTGCATGTTATTTTGGAAGGACAATGAGAAAGTAGATAACTGCTCTGTCTGTGGAACTTCTAAATGGACGAGTGTTGGTGATGCCTCGACTAATTCACGCTCTAAAATTCCTGCGAAGGTTTTAAGGTACTTCCCCTTAAAGCCTAGGCTTCGAGGATATTCGTGTGTTCCGAAACAAATTTGTTGCAATGAGATGGCACGCTAATGAATGACCCAATGATGGAAATTTAAGGCATCCTGCTGATGGAGAAGCATGGAAGGATTTTGATCGTTTGTACCCAGACTTCTCTCGAGATCCTCGTAATGTTAGGTTGGGTCTCTCCAGTGATGGTTTCAACCCATTCCGAACCAAGAGTATTTCTCATAGCACGTGGCCTATTATGTTGATGAACTATAATTTATCACCATGGATTTGCATGAAGCCGGAGTATATTATGTTGTCAATGATCATTCCAGGTCCATCATCTCCAGGAAATGATATAGATGTGTATCTATAACCACTAATTACAGAATTGAAGGAACTATGGGAACACGGATAGAAACATATGATCACCGAAACCGACCAAACATTCCGAATGCGTACACCTTATTGTGGACGAGTGAGTTTCCAAAGATTAGCAATGCTTTCAGGATGGAGCACCAAGGGAAAATTGGCATGCCCCACTTGTAATTATGACACATGCTCTCAATATCTCAAACATAGTCGTAAGATGTGTTACTTGGGTCATCATAGATTTTTGCCTTCTGATCATCAATTGCGAAAAGATAAGAAGTCATTTGATGGTAAGGAGGAGCATAGACCTGCACCTACTCCTTTTTCGGGTATAGAAGTGCTTGAAGAGCTGCATGAATTCAATAATGTGTTTGGAAAGGGCAAAAAAAAAAAAGGCCTCGAGATAACACGGGTCCGTGGAAAAAAAGATCTTTTTTTTTTTTTTTGAATTGCCATATTGGACACATAACAAATTGAGGCACAATCTTTATGTGATGCACATAGAAAAGAATATATGTGACAGTTTGCTTGGGACTTTACTGGAGATAGATGGAAAGTCAAAGGATCATGTAAATTCTCGCTATGACTTACAAGAAATGGGGATACGAAAGGAGCTACAACCAATAGAAGATAATGATGGAAATGTAAGTTTGGCTCAAGCTTGTTTCTCCATGAAGCCCGTACAGAAAAGGTTGTTTTGCACCGTCTTGAAAATTCCAAATTACCAAAAGGATGTGCTGCTAATATATCACATCGTGTGCAAGTGAAGGAGATGAAAATATCGGGGTACAAGAGTCATGATGCTCATTTTATAATGCATTACCTGCTCCAGGTTGCTGTTAGAAAAGTGCCGCCCAAGAATGTTTCATTAACCTTGATTAGATTGGGAAATTTCTTTAGAGCCATATGTAGTAAGGTTATAAGGAGAAGAGATCTTGAGAAATTGGATTCTGAAATTATTGAAATAATATGTGACCTCGAAAGGATTTTTCATCCAACATTTTTTTATATAATGCCATATTTACCTATTCATTTAGTGAATGAAATTAAGCTTGGGGGTCCGACTCATCTTCGCTGGATGTATCCCAATGAGAGGCACCTTTGTAAGTTGAAGACATTCGTTCGTAATCGATCTTGTGCAGAAGCATCAATAGTATAGGGTTTTTTGGCTGAAGAGTGCTTGACCTTTTGTTCAGGATACCTACGCGATGGTGTGAAGACAAGATTCGAGGGTACCAGACCGAGGATGATGAATGTGTTCGTAATTTGTCACCTATATTCCCTAAGATAGGTCATCCAATCGGAATTGAGAAGAAAAAAGGATTCGACTTTTATGATGGATCCACGAGTTACGTTATGAGGCACATCGGTATGCCTTATTCAACACTGGAGATGAACAAGTTGAAAAGTTTATCGAGTAAGATCAAATACATAACAATTACTTATATTTTAAACTTCATTCATTTCGTTATGATAACGTCTGTTAAGCTCAATTTATAAAGTCCTAAATATTAAATTTCAAATATTCATGATTGCAAGGAACATACGAATTTGATGAGTAATCATACTAGATCAAACGTATGGGCAAGAGCAAGGAATCATAGTCGAGAATTTAGCAATTGGTTTGAAGAGAAAGTTAAAAATGTTGAAGTACCCGATTATCTAATATGGCTATCTAGAATGCCTAATGTGGTGGGCAAGAGATACACTGCATATTTCATTAATGGATACCGATTTCATACAAAAAGTCGGGACGCCCCACGAAAGACTCAAAATAGTGGAGTGACTCTAGCAGCAACAACAGATAGTTTTGCTAGTTCTAGGGACCAAAATCCCATAGATGGAGAGGTTATTTATTATGGAGTTATTCAAGATATCATTGAGATTGATTATTATGGCCATTTTAGTGTTGTACTGTTTAGATGTGATTGGTTTCATAATGAAGTAGATGAATATGGGTTAACTCGGGTATACTTCAATAAGTTATGCAGTAAAGATGATCCTTTTGTGTTGGCATCACAAGTTCATCAAGTTTTTTATGTGGCGGATCCAGTTGAGAAAGATGTTTATTATGCAAGGAATAAAGTCCCTGTTGATTTGTATGATCTAGAGAAAGAGGATTGTCCTAATATAGGAGACACATTTTGGAGGGAGCCTAATGATGACATTGGTCCATCAACTAGATTAGATGACGGTGACATTAGATGGTCAAGAGAAGATGTGCCTGTTGATGTCGTTGATATTCCATCTAATGCACAACATTCAAAAGATACAATTATGGAAACATCGGAAGAGGAGGATGAGTTCGATGATACTGATTGGGATTGGATGGAGGAAAATGATTAGACAATAAAGTTCTGAACTCCTTTTATATATGCTCATCATTGTTTTCATTTTTTATTTTGAGCGTCTGATAAATGCCTTTTTTCATACATATTTTATGATCTTTTCTTGAATTTCTACAAGAATATCCCTTCTTAATGCAATAAAATCATGTTTCAGTTTGACTCTTAATTTGCCTATTTAGTGTGAACTTTTATCTATTTCTACTTAGATTAATGCTCTGCCTTCTTATAGTAGAACTCGAGTTCATAGTCCTAGTTTGTGTCACAATAGTACTAGATAATATAATCCCAATCATTCGATGATTTTGTTTACAACGACCGACATTCTCAACCAATTTTATATTTCATATTCTAAAACTTGCAGAGACTTGAGTAATCATGAATCAAGATGGGAGTTCAAGAAAAATCAAGAGAGTTAAGAACTCAAACTTCATTCCACCTGGATCAGTTGCATCTTTGCTAAGCCAAAGGGTTTTGAATCACAAGCACAAGCAAAACTCAAAATACATTCCAGATGTTCATGTTATAAAGTCAAATGAAAAGCATTACAAGCACAAGCAGAACTCAAACTACATTCCAGCTGGATCTGAAGTGGAACAAGTGCAGCAAGTGTGTCCCGATTCTATCCGTCCCGCAAAGACAAACGATATGAGAAAGTCTTTGTTGGATTCCACCACTCCCGGATCAAGAGAAGCACAAGAACAAGTAACAAACCTCACAACTTTCCAAATTCCGGCATTACAAGTTAATGAACAAATCCAACAAGATCCATACGATTCTACTAATCTTGAAGCAAATGAACAATGTGCAAAGGAGGCAAGATTTGCGATTTAAACTACATGCACTTGAAATTAGAATTAGTCTTTAGCTTATAAAACCTGATAGTTGTATTGTCTGGATTTAGTTTTAGAATTAATTTTTATCTTACTAAAAATAGTTCATGAGCAAGCAGGCTCATGTTCTAAAATTACTAAATTTGAAATAGGTCTGGACCAATTGTCTGCATAACTATAAACTGTTTGGCTCATATTATTACAGGCCCTTCCACTCAAAAAAGAAAAAGAGGTGGAACACAAATGCAAAGTGTACATGGACGGAGTGAGCTTAAAACCGATCGTGCCAAAAGAGTTTCACCAACCCATTGGTCCTACTCTGGAGCAATTGTTAAAGAGTTGGGTAGCTTCCTCGCCACATTGGCAAGGAACGGGACCTTTTTTCCTCTTAATGTGTTTAAATGGAAGAAATTGAAGACACATGATGATATGTGGAACTATACCATGGTTTGAATTTCTCAATGTTCCAATTTTTACTTGAAAGTATTTCAGATTTTTTGCACTAACCCAATTACACCAAATTGTAGGAGAAATATGACATTCCTAAAGTTGCAAAATAATGGGCTTTGCAAACAATTCAACTTGCTTGGAGAAAGTATAAGAATGGGTTGAAGAAGAAACACTACTATCGCTATGCCAATGACGAACTTCGAATGGCAAAAAGGCCTAAAGAAGTTTCGTAACCTCAATTTAAGGCTCTCCTCGAATATTGGAACTCGATCGCTCAAGTACGAAATAAATCATAGACAACTTTCTTTTCTTTAAATTGCCTTATTCAAAAGCAAAAGATATCGATTTTTTTTTAAAAAATTCCACTAGGCATTGTGGGCCCTAGGGCTATTTTATATATTTTTTCAAAACAAATCCAGATCCTTTGTATGTGTTAATTGCTCATTCTCATCTGTAATTAACTAGATCAAAGCAATTTCTCTTAAGTCAGTAATTCCCTAAATGGATGAATACTATACAAGACTAATACCACCACCAAGGAAACCACAACAAAAAAGAAACCGCATGATCCATGGTCAATGTAGCAATATAAATCATGTGTTTGCATGCATTGATTGACCAAATGCAATAAGAAAACAAGCCGCTAGTAGCACTGCCTTCCTCCGCCGCATAATGTGAATTCCATATCGGGTACCACCAAATTAATGCATTTCCTTCCAACAAAGCTTGCATCCATCCTCGTGTTGGATCGTTACATACACTCTTTCCACTCAAAAGTAGTCGTGTATCAAATTCCCAAAGTTAGCACTAACTCATATCCTAGCTCAGTACCAACACTAATCAATATTGTATAAGTCCATTTCCAAAAAGAATAGGATATGGTGCACCATGTCTAATATGAAACAAACTTGTACCAAATCCTTTCTCAAATGATCAGTGGTACAAATATATTTCAAACTTCCTGATTTCCTAATGTTTTTATCCTTCCATGCTGTAACCAAACTCGCAAAAGAAAACTGCTGTTAGTGAAAAATCATCAACATACCCTCTTCCTATAGGATTTGAGTATGATGATAAAGTCTTCTTTTCTACCCATCACCAAAAACCAACTTCAAAACTAGCACCAGGCTTGATTATACTGCTGGTAAGTGTACGTACTCATCAAGTCTGGATTTATGTGCATATGGTTTCTCACGACTCGCTTCGGTGTACGGCTCAATATATCTTTCACCGAGTCCCGGCCGTGGCATGTTATGTTCTCACACAGATTTACCTGCATGATTCCGATTCACCGAGTCCCGGCCAGATACGTTCTCGTGCGCATTTCACCGCATTGTTCACCGAGTCCCTCTTACTTCGCGAGCCGGGACACGTTATCCGTATATGCTTATGATGATACGGAGACATGCCGTGGATGGTACGTAACGATTATTCACCGAGACCCGCAAGTAGTAGGTCGTGACACGTTATGTATACTTGATACATGATTCCGAGTATGCATGATTCCATATTACGAGTCCCTTAACAAAGGGCGGGACACGTTATTTGCATATATGACATATGATTAGAGTTATACATGATCCTATTCACGAGTCCCTTATTAGAGGGCGGAACACGTTATCATACGTGATGCTTACGATTTTAACATGCATTGATGAGTTTATCCACCGAGTCCCTCACTTCAGGAGGGCCGGACACGTTAGACGCATATGTGTTATATGTCATCCTCCGAGCCTTCATCGTTCGTTCGTAAATTCCGATATATTCTAGTATCCGAGCATTCCGTACGTTCAGATTAGTCCGTTATATGACATCATCCGGAAAGACTCGTACGTTTGCACTCACCGGGACGTGTAGACACCACCCTCTTAGGTGCACTGTATCTTGACCGGTTGACATGCAATCTGTGATTGAAAACAAACATTTGATTACTCTGAATCGACTCGTTTACTTTAAATCGTACCGCTCACAATATATGGGAGACAGTGCACGTCTGATTTGTCGAAATATAAGCGTCCGGTATTTTGTGTAATGTATTTATCTTTTAGCCCGTCTATTTTAGTTATAGTCTCGTACTTTGTCTTGTGTACCTTACATACTTCCGCATATTCCGTACCGACCCCTATCTTGTGGGTCGCGTTTTAAATGCCGTTGGTACTCCCAGCATGATTAGCGACCATTACGGAGATGTCCACTGGGTTAGCGGCCACTTGTCCGGAGTGTTCCGAGTCGAGTTTGTATGATATGCTTTCTCGGATGGATGTTAGAGACTTTGCGGACGAGCGTCGTGGGTGTTGGTGTCGGTCTGTAAGCGGATGTCGGCCCGATATGTCGATCCGTGTTATGTATTGAGTTTTGTATGGTTATAGATTTGCTCGATTTGGAAGCTACGGTAGCAGTATTTCAAGGAAAAAAAAATTTTTACTATGTATTTTATCTTATTTGATTTAAAAAGTTTGACGGGATTTTGTACGTAGTAAGAGTCTGAGGGTTCGCTCGGCTCTAGGTAAGGGTCGGGTGCCCATCACGTCCCATCAGAATTGGGGGCGTGACACTTTCATTGTAATATCTTGTTCCATGGTATCCTTTTGTGTGTTGAATTTTTCTGCGTATTCTTGTCGTATCCTCTTCTATCTCCTCCATTTTTTTCTCCATATCATCGGTAACATTTGAAGAGGGTCCGTCCGCCGCTTTTGTTTCAAGTCTTGGTAACCCAGTGTCCATACAATCTTACTCGACCTAGATGATCAGTCCCATTACTAATACATATGCGTCGAAATTGGTACCGCCATCTTCGCTTTCTTGAGTTTCTATTCTCTCCATTTCGACTACAAATCGATTGAAGAGAAGGGAGTTCAAGTAAATGAAACTAATCCAATATTTAAGAACAAGCAAATGATATCGATAAACCTTTAAATAGAAAATTTCTTACTATTTTGCTAGTCGTATCTTCATATGAGTCCTTGTATACTCGGCCTGGTTTCCTTCTTCTAGTAGCCACAAAACACTCCTTACTTGACAAAGCTTCAGGACTTTCCTTCTTCTTTTTTTTCTAGTTAGATAAAAGATAGCATAAAAATCTTCCCAAGTAAAGTCAACAAGTTCATAGTAAATGAACAATACAAGAAAACACCAAACCTCGCGGATTATAGCAAAACTTGCTTTGCCAACAGTGTGTGGATACCTCAACTTTTTTCGATTCTACGTATTTTCTGGACATGTCCTGCAAAAATATGAGTTAGTGAAATAATAGAAGACAAAAAATATATAGATGAAGGGCATAAATCAGATATCTGAAGGTTGCTGCTGGTTGCTAGTTATTGGGAAGACATGTTGTTTGTACCATTGAATGTATATAGAAGATGATAAGGGATTTTTAGCTACTGTGATATTCAAAACACTGCTGCAAATGCCAGTACTTATGCATATCACAGTAGCTAAAAATCCCTTATCATCTTCTATATACATTCAATGGTACAAACAACATGTCTTCCCAATAACTAGCAACCAAGAACAGAACCTTCGTATATCTGATTTATGCCCTTCATCTATATATTTTTTGTCTTCTATTATTTCACTAACTCATATTTTTGCAGGACATGTCCAGAAAAAATACAGAGAATCGAAAAAAGTTGAGGTATCCACACACTGTTGGCAAAGCAAGTTTTGCTATAATCCGCGAGGTTTGGTGTTTTCTTGTATTGTTCATTTACTATGAACTTGTTGACTTTACTTGGGAAGATTTTTATGCTATCTTTTATCTAACTAGAAAAAAAAAAGAAGGAAAGTCCTGAAGCTTTGTCAAGTAAGGAGTGTTTTGTGGCTACTAGAAGAAGGAAACTAGGCCGAGTATACAAGGACTCATATGAAGATACGACTAGCAAAATAGTAAGAAATTTTCTATTTAAAGGTTTATCGATATCATTTGCTTGTTCTTAAATATTGGATTAGTTTCATTTACTTGAACTCCCTTCTCTTCAATCTGATTTGTAGGCTGAAATGGAGAGAATAGAAACTCAAGAAAGTGAAGATGGCAGTCAATCAGCTGACGCATATGTATTAGTAATGGGACCTGATCATCTAGGTCGAGTAAGATTGTATGGACCTGGGGTTACCAAGACTCCTTGAAACAGAAAGAGGCGGATTCTGGACCCTCTTCAAATGTTACTGATGATATGGAGAAAAAAATGGAGGAGATAGAAGAGAGGATGCAACAAAGAATGCAGGAAAAATTCAACACACAAAAGGATACCATGGAACAAGATATTACAATGAAAGTGTCACGCCCCCAATTCTGATGGGACGTGATGGGCACCCGACCCTTACCTAGAGCCGAGCGAACCCTCGTACCTTTACTACGTACAAAATCCCGTCAAACTTTTTAAATCAAATAAGATAAAATACATAGTAAATTTTTTTTTCCTTCAGAAATACTCTTTCTCGTAGCTTCCAAACCGAGCAAATCTATAACCATACAAAACTCAATACATAACACAGATCGACATATCGGCTGACAGAGCCGCTTACAGACTGACAACCAACACCCACGACGCCGTCCGCAAAGTCTCTAACATCCATCCGTAAAGCATATCATACAAACTCGACTCAAGAACACTCAGAGCAAGCGGAGCCGCCAACCCACCGGAACATCTTCTCGTAATGGTCGCTAATCATCCGGGAGTACCGCGCGGCATGAAACGCAAATTCCCGAAGATAGGGGGTCACGAATATGTACCGAGTATGTAAGGTACACAAGACAAAGTATGTAATTATAACTTAAATAGACAAAGCAAAAGATAAATACATTACACAAAATACCGTACGCTTATATTTCCCGACACAAATCGTACGTACCCGTCTCATATATTAGGAGGAGTACGAAAGTAAACGCAGTCGTTCGAGTACCGAAATGCTTGTTTTACAATCACGTATTGCATGTCCGAAGCGGCAAAGATTACAAGAGTGCACCTGATGTCACACGTCGACGGAGCGCAAAACGTATTTAATGCTCGTACGATGTCATATAACGGACGAAATACGTAACGTACGTAATGCTCGTACATCGGAATATATCGGACGGCACGAACGCATGTAGGCTTAGAGATGACATATAACACATATGCGTTTAACGTGTCCCGCCCTCCCGTGAGGGGACCTCAGGATAAACTCATCAATGCATGTCAAAATCATAGATCACATACGCGTATAACGTGTTCCGGCCCTCTAATAAGGACCTCGGTGAATAGGATCATGTATACCGTAATCATATGTCATATATGCAACGTGTCCCGGCCCTTTGTTAAGGGACTCGTAATATGGAATCATGTATATCGAATCATGTATCAAGGATACATAACGTGTCCCGCCCCCTTCATCGGCGGTCTCGTGAATAATCATTACATGCCATCCCGGCCGCCATCTCCATATCATCATAAAGATATACGTATAACGTGTCCTGCCCGCAAGTAAGAGGGACTCGGTGAACAATGCAAGGAATGCGCACGAGAACATGTCCCGGCTCCGGGACTCCGTTGAATCGAATCATACCGTAGTACGTACGAGAACATAACATGCCTGCCCGGACTCGAAAGATACATTGAGCCATGCACGAGCGTAGTCGAGAAACCATATGCACATAAATCCGTACTTGACGAGTACGTACACTTACCAACTTTCGAAGGCTTCGGAAACGAGTTTCGGTTCTTCCGAGTTAGTATCGGAAAGTTACGAGCGTTGAATACGAAACCTCTTCAGATCGTTTAAGCAATCCGAGATCGTACACGAAGAACATTAAGGCTTATAGAGCATACTCATATTGAAATACTTGGATCGACGACTCGTATCCAAATACACATAATACGGAATATTTATATCGTACGCTCATACTGTATACTCATACGTAGTTATCTATCGTAATGCTTATACCGAATACTTAGATCGGATGCTTATGTCGTAACATATATATCGTAACATTTATTCTCAAATAATTATATCAGAACACTTGTATTAGAATATTTCCATCAAAATGCTTATATCAAAATATTCAAATCAGATCATTCGTACCGAAGCGTTTATGCCGAATAGCCGAACCCAACGAATACTCACATCCGAGTTACCAAGTACTCATAACAAACTCGAACATTAGCCAAAGGTTTTCATTATTTATCGTACGAGAAATAAGGCAAATAGAACAAACTTTACATAGGTCTCGGGGATTGTGGGCCCACCTCGGGTCAAATGAGGTGGCGTACCCAATTTACGTATTTTACACTTCATAATATCATTCGTGATAGTTTTAAGATAGTCGGGTCCCATTTGTTCAAGTTCTAGGTGTTTAGACAACTTTTCCAACCATTAGCAACATAATTGATTCAATTCTACTGAAAGAAAAAGGGCAATTTCGGACGTGGATTCCGAAGAGTAGAGTTGTCCCCAAGGTCCAAATTCAAGCCTAGTATATCTAGGACATGCCAGAGAAAGAAAGGGTAAGCCTTACATACCTTTTCCGCTTCTTAAGCTACTCCAAATTCCGGTTCCAAGTTCGCCAAAATCTCAATTTGGTCACATTTACCAAACATTAATTAGGGCATTAGAAGTTGATTCTCAAAATAGCACTCGCCTACCGAAATTTCAATGACAAAGATTTTCCCCGTAGATACTCCATCCCGCCAAGTTCAACTTGGCCAATTTCAATTAACAACAATCCCGGAATTCAACCCGGCCAAACTATCAACAACAATGCCAATAACCGACCCAAGATACATTCTAATAAAGACAACCTTTGTCATACAATTCAACAACATTTCACTAATACTTGATTCGATTCAATTCAATTCATACACTACTTCATCTTTAACCATTTTAAATCCTTATTTTTCATCATGAAATTCACAATACAACCACTAGAGTATCAATTAGAATCAATTCACTACAACTTGCCAAATTATTCTTCATTCGGCCACAACAACTACTAACATATTTTCATGAATTTTCATCCATTCCTACACACTAGAACAACAACCAAGGCACTAGATAAAATTTGCTCACCATCCCTTCACAATACAATCAACGTACACGGCCATATACTCACTACACACCCACGGCTACATTACTCATATAGACGGCCAACAACACAACATGCATAGTTTCATGTATTCCATCCATTCCTTCACTCTACAACACATACAAATCATCCATAACATCAACAACAATCAAAATACTAAATAAAACAATTGAATCATTGCCCTTGCAAACCATCCATGCATACGGCCACACATCCATATCCACAACACACAAGATTTCCATACTTTTCATTCATTTCTACATACTATAACATATATAATCTTCCATAACATAATAAGAACATGAAATTCTTACCTTTTTCCCAAAACTTCCACTTGCCTCTAAAGTTGTTTCCTTGCCAAAATAATTATACCATGTTGAAGAGAGTCTTGCACTTAGTAGAAATACATGAAGAAATAATTTTTTTAAACAAGATTTCAAGGGGGTGTTCTTGCACCCTCTTGGCCGAATAGGCCATCCCCTCTATCTTCTCTTTTGTTTTGTTTTCTTTCTCCAAATTTTTCTTGAACAAATATGAAGACTTCTCCCTTATATATAAATATATATCTTACAACTCATGTGAGGGGCACATGCCCTTTTTCCAAATTTCTCTAGAATTTTCTTAAACTTTATGGCAAAGATGACTTATTTTTGTCATCTTTTCTTTTCCTTTTTTTTGTTTTTTTGTTTTGGTCACATGGCCAATATGGCCCCCTTTTGGAATGTTCATGAACCCTTTTGTAAAATTCCCATTTTGCCCCTCGACTTTCCTCAATATTACCATTTCGCCCCTAGCCTTCCACATTATTTCCATTGGCCATTTTTGCAATTTCTCTTTTTACCCTTAACTTCTCACAATATCTCCATACTAATAATACTCATAAATAATTGTTACAACGACTTGCACCTTAAAATAATTGTTGAAAATAGTCTCGCCCTTAACTTTTCACGATTGACTCAGAATATTCCAATGTACGAAATGCGAGGTATAACAGAAAGTCTTTGCAAAAATTCAGCAGCTAAATCCAGAATTCCAACTTGATCCTAATATGTTAAGGTTCAGTGTTCGTTCGCCAGGAGATGCTTCTTCTGCACCTGGTAACAATCAAGGTCAAACTTATTCTGATCTCTTTCTTCTTCTCATCCTTCTTATTCTCTATGTTAAATATCTTCTCTTTCTTGCCTAAACTTAGTGAAATCTTATGCCTGCTTGTTTTTTTAATTTTCTTATGCTAGCTGATTTTTTCTTGCTGACATTACTGAAAAGTAGACTTTTTCCTGAAAAGAAAAAGGAATCAAAGTTTGCTTGCATGCTTATTTCTATTTCTCTATCTATCTTTTACTGTTCACTTTTTTCTTGTTCAATTCATGAGTTTGTATGTGTTTGGATTGTTGAAAGGCAAACTGGAAAAGGGTAGCAAGTGTTGTTTTTTTTTTGGGTAAGTAAAAGATTTTATTACCATGGATAATATTTACAAACAAACCAGACCCTCTAAAACTGGACAGCCCCAGTTTTAGCCTCAACTAAACACCAGCAAACAACTACTACCTTTCAAATCAAACACTACCAATATATAACACCTATACTGTCTAGGAAGCTAAGGATAAAAATGGAGAGTGACCATCATTCTAGCCAGCCTAGGAAAAGTATTTACTCGACATAAAACTTCCTGGATAATTAGCCTCACAACTTGGTCACCAAGAATTCTGAAAGACTTTGTTGTTTCTGGTTTGCCATATGTAGGGGACAGTGGCAGCCATTGCCATCCTATATATCTCTGCCTTAGAGCTTTTGTTTGTAGCAAAGTTCACAACACATTGTAGTTCATCATGCCATCTCATTGCATGTCTAGTATAACCTTGCCATCTAAGAATTTTGCACCAGATATAAGAAGAGATAGGACATTCAAAAAAAAAAAAAAAAAAAAAGATGCTGAATGGATTCCTCAATAGCTTCACACATTAGACATGTTTGGTCATTGATCATGCCTCACTTTAGCAATCTATCTCTAGTATTAAGCTTGCCTTGGATTATAAGATAGAGCACAAATACCCATCTAGGATAACTAACATTGTTGCAGGTCATTTTCCTCCACCAAACCCTTGGTAAGTCACCCCTTAGCATGTTATATCTGTGCCTTATAGAGTATAGGGTAGCAAATTCTTACAGCTAAAAGCTGGGGATAATCCTGCAAAGAATATTACTAATCTTTAACTTGCTGCAACTTGTTTGCCATATTTTAACTTGAATTAAACTAATGTATTCTAGCTTTTATAACATCAGATCTCAACCAACAGAGCCTCTTTTTTTAAGTGGACATGGTAAATCTAGCATGCGTGGTTTAATACAAACATCTTTTCTGGTGATAAATCGAGCTCATCTTATTTGCCGAACATTTCTAGAATAATATGACAGTCTTATGACTTGATTAAGGTTGGCTAATTTCTAGCATAGGCTTCGCTTTACCACCTTAGTTTATGATGCAAACTTAGCTCAAATAAGCCATTTGCTCCATTTTATCAAAGTCATTAAGGTCTTGGGTTCAAAATCCCACCTTCCCATACAAACATTTAAAACTTGGGGCTTAAGGGGAAAAAAAAGGAAAAAAATAACAGATCTTTTCTATCAAAAATGCTAAATTACTGGAGGAAACAGATCTAGCCTAATTAGAATGATAAAGTGAACTTGTCTAACTACAAAAATCCACACATTCCAGCAGGTGGTGGAAATAGAATTACATCAACTGTTATAACATCAACCCTAATAATCTTGCTCATAAGAAAATAAAAACAAACTATCAATAATCTCATATGCACCTAAAATAGGGAAAATGCATTTCAGAATCTTAAACTTGGACAGAAAACACAGTAGTTGAAGAATCAGCAAAAAGCAAGAAACTTGATCTTAACAAACATTCAGACAACATTCTTGAAAAATAGACAAATACTAAACAAACACGAAATGCTACAAATTTCAAATCTTAAACTTGGACAAAGAACACGTAGTCATATAATAAAAGCATCGGAAAAACAAGAAACTTACTTATAACCAACATTCGGACCCGTTGTTGTAAAATATTGGAATACTCAAAACATCACAAGCATGCAATAAAATTTCCAAATCAAGAAAGTGCATTTACCGTAAAATGCGAAAAGGAGAATAGACAAGAAGAATAAGAAGAAGATGAATTTTGAAAGCACAAGCAGGGATATGCTTTCTCTCACATATATGCATTGTTGTCATCTTCTTTATTGGAATGTCATCATATAAAGGAATGTAGTAATTAGACATGGAATTGAGGCACTCTAAAAAGATATGGCCATGTTCTGTATGAACCCTTGGTTCATTTTCTATTATTAAAGCAATCAAATCTGCCTTCCTCTAGAAAAAGGCAGAAATAGACCATTTGCTAGCTTCAGAAAGTGAAAATGAAAGCCCACACATGATTAATTTCAAGCAAATTCTACCCCTACTATTTCCCAGTTCCTCCCTTATTTTTGCTAGTTCCATTTTGTGAGATTTTGAATGCAAATCATTTGAGAAACTTAAATAAAAAAACATTTGTCCTTGCAAATTTTTTTTTTTTTAAATAAAGTCCACTAGGAAATTTTGGTGCCAAGGGCTGATTTTATAATTTTTTTCAAAGCAAAATCCAAGAGGTCCTTACAAATGTAGCCAAAAGGCTAATAAAAAATGCAATTGTAAACTATTGACCAGATTAAGACTTATAATTTGTCTTATCTTGATACTACAAATTGTTAAAACTTGTCCTACTATTCTGAATAATAAACCAATTTTTGACCAATCTAGCTAAGAAAATTGTTTCTTTGAAGTGCAATTCTATTGTTAATCTGCTGCACCTGCTGAAATTTTGTATGTGTCCCAAGTCTGGCCCCTTTGGTGCACAAATTGGCAGCAATGCAAAAAACCAAAGAATAGTCTTTGGCTTGCTACCGATTCTTTGCATTTTCTTTGAAAAAACCAGCAGGAGTCTTGCATGTGTGGCCTTGTCTTGTGTCCTTGTATGTTGTCTCTGCTATATCTTGCATTGTTGTCCAGACCTGTTGAGATGCAATAGCAATAATACCAAGTTATACATGCTTCTGATACCATCACAAAGACCATCCACCAACAACCTTATTTGCACAAGCTGTCCACCTTTGTGCAACTAAGCAAAGATACTATGATGTACCTCTTCATATCCCATTAGACTAGGATCATGAGTATACAAGTTAGTCACTATAGACCCAAACCATGTCCCTGCCAGTACCATACCTGAATCACCAAGATTTCTGATTTCCTTATTTTTCCATCTACTAGGAACTTCCTTTATACCAATAACCAGCATCAAAATTTGCTCCATCCCTTCATTATTTAGAAAACAACATCCACCAGAATTCCCTCACAAACATGATGCATGTGTCATCACATACTGTAGTCATCATCAACTCACTGCATTTCTGATGTGAAAAACTAGACCAGTTAGCCTGATTATTTGCAAAATTTATTAGTGAAGGTCTTCGTATAATTTTTTAATTCCTCTAGTTGTTTGTGTAATTTTAAGCATATTGTACGACATGTCTCTCTTTCTCCGTTTCGGTTGATATTCATTTTTTCTGTATTTAAATTGTAGTTTAAAATTGGTATCTGTTTATAATAAGTTGTATCTTTGCATTATGTGCGCGTGCATTTGAAGGGTAGTGACATTATTTATTCTCTTTTGTAGGTGTCGAAAATGAAGAAAGGGAAAGAGACAGTGAAGACATTGATCTTACTTGAGAAGATCTTTTATGAAGCTTTCTACATGTTCTAAGAATCTTTTTGCTATCGAACATTTTGAAACTTATCCTAAATCTTGAAATGTAAAACTTAATTATGCATTTTGGGTTGAACATTTTGCTTTTACGGGTATGTTGGATTAGGAATGTTGGATATTTTGGATTATGAAAAATTGTGTTTTCTGATTTATGTAATTTGTAATGTATTTTTTTTATATATATATATATATATATATAACCAGGGCTACTATTTCAGATAAACCATTGCAATAGGTCATGAGAACCGTTGCAATAGGCTGTTCCAAATAATTGCACTGGATTTTTGTACAACAAAAAAGACCGTTGCAATAGACAAAAATCGTTGCAATAAAGGAAAAGCCTGTTGCAATAACCTCTACGAAACCGTTGCAATAGCCTCAAAAGTCGTTGCCTAAAGGGCTATGGGGACTGTTGGAAACCGTTCCAAATAACACAAAAAAATCGTTGCATCAGAAAGAGGAACAACCGTTGCTGTAGATATGGCTATAGCAACGGGTTTTACCAACCGTTGCAGAAGCCGTTGCCATAGATATATGGGCACGCGAGCAAATGGAACGCACGTTAAACCGTTGCTATAGATCTATAGCAACGGTTCGCCTGTCTATAGCAACAGTTTTCTCGGCGTTGCCATAAGCCTATTTTCCAGTAGTGGACATGACTTCCCTTATCTTTCCATGACCTTCTTACATTTCGGAAACTATGAGTCAATGTTTATAAAGAGCTTCTCATGAAATAAAGATAAGAAATGTGATATGAATACAATAATGATGATGATGAGTCTAAGTCTGGAGATTCTAAAGCTCATGATATGACATTTATACGAAGCCAATGATTCATTGATGTTATTCATTGTTGCTAGACTCACCTTATAATGCTAGTTCCTTCAAGGTGAGATATGATGATCATGACTACTTCATAATGAAATCGAGGGTTCTCGACCTTATGTCACCCTGATAGAGTTGTAGTTTTTAATTGATTCCTAATGTATGCTATATGATGATGAGATTACACCGCGCCTAGATGACCGGGCATGACACCGCTAAGGCGGGCGGCTTATGATTACAGCGTACCTAGATGGTCGGGCATGACATCGCTAAGGCAAGCGGCTTGAGATAACACCGTGCCTAGATGGCCGGACATGACACCATTAGTGGGCGGCGTGTGAAAGTTACCCGGACGCGGGTTAACGATGATGGTATATGTGATATGCATAACATGTGTTTTCTTTTAAAAGTTAAGCAGGTTATATCTTCACCTCATGCTTCATTACTTCTTTATTATGCTAGTATTATTCATGCCTTACATACTCAGTATATTTTTCATACTGTTGTCCTTCTTTTCTTTGGACGCTGTGTTCATGCCCACAGGTAGACAGGGAGGTGGCCCAGATTCCTAGGAGCTACTCAGCAGATTTACAGGAGCACTCCATTATTCCGGAGGTGCCATTTTTTAGGCATTATTTTGTGTATATATTTGGGTACGACGGGGTCCTGTCTCGTCCTTATGTCTAGTACTCTAGTAGAGGCTCGTAGATACATACGTGTGGGTAGAAAATATTCCATGATGACTACATTGTATATTTGTACATCATTTTGATGGCCGGAGAGGCTTATGCATATGAATGTAGATATGTTTTTGGAAGTGATAATGGTTTCCTTATGGCTAGTTGTGTTGATAATAATAAACGTATTCAAGATGAGTCTAGTGGTAAGTATGATTGGGTGGTGCTCGGTAGGGTAGCTCCGAGTACCCGTCATGGCCCCTTAGTCGGGTCGTGACAGTTTCTTCAAAGTTGTGAAGCTTAGGGAGTTGAAGTTGAAGTGATTCTTGGAATTTTTGACCCCTCAAGGTATGTAAATGATTTCTACCCTTGTATTTGAGTTTATTATCAAGAGTTTTAGTGAACTAAGTAAAGAGAAGGTATTTGTGTCACGACCCAACCCGATGAGCCGTGACTAGTGCCCAAGCTGGACACTCGTATACGAACCTATTAGATATGGTCAAACTGAAACTAAGGACAATATGGAAATTTGTAAAAGCAAGCTATAGACTCATAACGTCATCTATCATAATGAACCTGTCTCCTGAGGATCCACAGCTAACCAAAACATAACAAAATATGCAAGCCGACAAGGCTGCCACTATATACAGGAATATCCAAAATGAACCATATCGATATAGTTGACCAAAACCTATATACAACCCACACATGTCTACGTACCCTCTAAGAGTATAATAGTGAAATATGACGGACGTGGCCCCGCCGTACCCCTGGATATGCATAAGTCTATATCAAAGGATTTGTACCAAAATGACTTAGGCCCGAAGCAATGGAGCTCTCCAAACAAAACCGAGTTAAGTCCTAGGTCGAGGATCACCAACCGAGTGTCCGTGGTCGCGGCATGAAACGCGGCCCCCGAAGAAAGGCGGCAAGACAAAAAAATGTACCGAGTATATAAAGCATGAAATACAATAAAGAAGATCATGACCAAAAAAGATGACAAGAGACAAGTATGATTATCAAAGATACCAATGCACTCGTGCTCTTATGAGATGAGAGTCATGCATATCTATATAATATACCGTACCCTCATTATGGGACTCGAAAACGAAGTCATATACATATATACCGTACCCGGCCCATTATGGGACTCGGTGAAATAATCATACATATATATATATATATATATATATATATATATATATACCGTACCCGGCCCTCTAGTGAGTGACTCAGTGAACAATGCAAGAAAACTGTGCATGAATACATACTAGGCCCGGACTCGCCGAATGATATATTAACGATGCACGAGTAGAATATCATGAGCAACCATATACAAATTAAATCATCATCTGAGACTCAATAGAATAATTAGAATGAACCAACACTGAAGAATCAAAGACAACTATCATGTCAAGTACTACTGAGAACTAGAATTCATTGGAGTCATGTATGTTCATCGTTCGCTTGTTTATGTAATTCATGCCAAAAAGAAGGAAGGGATAGCTTTACATACCTGACAATCTACCGAATCACCCAACTTTCACTCCTCGAGTCCGTATGTCTACAATCACGACGATAATATCACGATTAGACCATTTACACCACTTACTATCTAATTTGTATACGAACGGAACTTAATGAAATTCGGGCAGCATTTCCTCTATAAACTGGACAATCCCGAAAATCCAATTCAATTGAATCATCAACAACATCAACAACAGTACCAACCATTATTATACATCATAACTCAGCTAATTCCATCCATTTAATGCAACTAAAACAGCCCCCAATTCGTAAATTTCAACAAAGCAACAAACGAGTTTATAATGCTATTTTCTCCGTTCTAATCCGCTAAAACCCTAATTAAACTTATTAAGAATGAAAAAGGGACCTTAATATTACCTTAAGTATGCAGCAACCACGTCAACACTCCTCTTTTTGGCTGATTTTTAGCTCAAACTGAAGGCAACGCGACGCACAACGCTTTTCTCCTTATGAGCTTCAGGATTCGGGGCTCGGATTTTGATCAAAATGGCTTTCTTAGCCTAGAAGTTCTCTCCCTCTCTCTCTAATGTTTTGGAAGATCCTAGATGCAAATCACCAGCCCTCAAATGAATTGTCCATATATATTAACGTTAATGGGCCTCATGGGCCGCAATATACTCATGGAACGAAATGCAAATGCTTGGATCGGGTCTCAACTTGCTGCCCCGCCAGCCCAACTTGCATCGTCCATAACTCCTTCTCCCGATATTATTTTGACTAGCGATTTATTGCGTTGGAAACTATACTCGATGAACTTCATTTTAGAATTTTGAAACACCTTAAATGTCACGACCCAACCCCGTAGGCCTTGACTAGTGCCCGAGCTGGGCACCCATACGCGCTCACTAACCAAATTCGGCATACAAACAACTCGTACATAAATCAGACGTACGTGGCTCCAAACCGACGCATACAAACATATACCTTACGTAAGGGCAAGGCTATCATAATATACATAGCGTAGCAAAACATACATACACGCAGCCGACGAGGCTACCACGGCGGATGGGCCGCCCTAACATAACTTACTCAACGCATCCGAACAAAACTGTACATAACCCACATCTATGTCTACAGACCTCTAGTACAGATCAACCGAGTCATATGACGGGACGGGCCCCACCGTACCTCGAATGCACAAATACATACACAACGGGAGAATATA
>NW_026716971.1:0-22902 GCF_029784015.1 Lycium ferocissimum | reverse complement strand
ATTGAGGCCCAAAAAATCTCCATCAAAAAAATTGTTTCTTCTAGTAAATCAACCAAGTAAAAGGTCCTCTTTAACGGGGTTTTTTGGAACAAAAAAACCATTTGTTTCATCAACGCAAACCCAAAACTTGGGAAGTAAAGGGAAAAGGGAAGGGAATTTCCCCTTTGGGAAAATTTAATGGAGGGATTGGGTATGTTGTAGTATGTAAAAAAAGGGTTTGGGGGGGGGGGGGCTCCATGAAAAATTTTTGAAATATAGTTAATGTTGGTATTTAATGATGTTATGTAGATCTTGGGGAGTCCGAGACATAGGCTTGGTTTGGATTAGCGTTGAGAGCAGACGAGGTATGTGAAGCTCACCTTTCTTTCTTTTGGCATGCCTTAGTTGTAAATAGGCTATGACACGAGCCTCGAGGAAATTCTATTCTCGCGATCCGAGCATGTCTATGATTCTCATTTGTTTCTTGGTCTTCGTATGCTTGATATGATGAAATATTGGCCCTTATGTCTTTGGAATATTTGATTTTCAAACGTTGCATAAAAAGTTTTGTTTTTAAAGAGTTTCGTAACTACGAACGACCGTAACTTTCACAGAAAGGCTCGGATTGCCCCGATATGTTCGTAGGAACCTTTATGGCATATGATGATTATGTCTTCCATAGGCGGGCCCGACTTGGGTCGACACCCATCCGTGGGCCCCGCGACTTTCCTTTATGTACTTCTGATGATTTTTGAAAGGATATGATATGACTATTATTCCGATTTTAAGTACGATCAGTTTACTTATCTTTTGAGTTTATAATAATGATTCGACAACATATGATGACTTTAATTTTCATAGGCGGGCCCGATTGAATTACGGATCGTCCGTGGGTCCCGCGACGTTCCTTTGTATAGTGCTAACGACTTTTTGAAAGAACTTGAGATGACTACCTTTCCGACCCCCGAGTATGATTATATATTTATCTGTTGAGTCTGAAATGATGATTCATATACTTATGATTTCGATACGTAATTATGATTTCTAAAGTTTTATTCGATATGTTCCCGAGTGATATTCGGAAGAAAATCTGATTTGACTATTGTTTCGGTTTTGAACTAACAGTTCGTTTTGATTATCCTATTGGGTCTTTGTAAGTGTTTTGCATTGCATATGGTTTCCCATGACTCTGTTCGTGCATACTATGGTTACTTCCTTCGCCGTGTCCCGGGCCGGTTATGTTTCGTGCGCACTATATGATATTCTGGAGTATGATGTGTCCGGTTCGCCGAGCCCCTCCGTTATAGGGCCGGGTAACGTGTATATGTGATATTGCCGCTGGACTTTTGACCGCGGTATGTGTTATTGCCACTGGATTTTTGACCGCGTTATGTGATATTGCCGCTGGATTTTTGATCGCGGTATGTCGGGTTTCGGAGATATGACAGCTTCTGGAGTATGAGGTGTTATGGCGCCAATGACGGGCAGGCGACCATATTCTAAGAGCTCTGTGCATGATTTGTGTTTTGATAAGCAAGCATTTTGGCTTTCTAGATTTTGCATTTACTTTTCTGTACTTCTGTTTCGATTATGACTCGGTTAATTTCTCGTATCTTACTTTGCATACTCGGTACATATTCCGTACGACCCCCGTTCTTCGGGGGGAGTGCGTTTCATGCCCGCAGTGCGGGCGTACGATTCGGTGATCCGCCAGTCTAGGACACCCATCCTGCTGTTTGGAGAGCTCACTTTGTTCCGGAGCCCACATTTTGGTATACATTCGTCCGTTGCATATGTATTTGTTTGATCAGGGGTACGGCGGGGCCCTGTCCCGTCATATGATTGTTGTTCGTTTAGAGGTACGTAGACGTGTTTGTGGGTTGTGCCTACTTGCGTACGGAGTGTGTTCGTATGATATATATGTTCGGGCGATCCCATTCGCCGTAGGCGCCCTTGTCGGCTTGCATTTGTATATATGTTTTGGGCCGACGCGCCATTTGATAGCCTTTCCGGCTTCTGATATATATATGTTTTCTTTTGAGATAGTTTGAGATAATTTGAGACAGCGTCTGATATTTGTATACGTATAAGCCATCTGTGTGTGATTCGGATTTATGCATATGTTTGGGTGCCCAGCTTGGGCACTAGTCATGGCCTACGGGGTTGGGTCGTGACAAAAGTGGTATCGAAGCGATTCGTCCTCGGAATGTCTACAGACCGTGTCCAGTAGAGTCTTGTTTATCGGTGTGTTGTGCACCACATCTATAAGCAGGAAGCTACAGGGAATTTAGCATGTTATCTTTCCTTCTGATCTTAGATCGTGCGATAGAGTTGTGTTATCAGGATAGCTCCTCCCTAACGAATTGTTATGTTTTCAGCGATGCCTCCGAGAAAGGCGACAGCTACCCAGAAGGGCAAGTCTACAGCAGTGGGGGAGACCAGCCAGGCCCGGAGAGTTACCAAGGCCCGTGCTGAGCTTGTACCTGAGATCGTGCCCCCGACAGCCAGTTCGGCTACACCACCGCATCGTAGAGGGGCTTGGAGCGGCTGCGAGGTGCGGTCGAGGGCGGCTCCTCCCCTAGCTCCCGAGGTTCTAGCACCCGAGCCTCCGGCCCCTCAGCCAGGGGCGGAGGATCGAGCGATGCAAGATGCGGTCCAGCTATTGACCAGGTTGATGGAAGGCCAGGTTCACAGACAGGGATCAGGAGGTGATCGTGCGGATAGATATGACAGTCAGAGGGCCCGTGATTTCCTGACTTGTGGTCCCCCAGAGTTTTTCGGGTCAAAGCCCGCGGAGGACCCTCATGAGTTTGTTCGGGAGATGCAGCGTACGTTGCGGCTTATTAAGGCTTCCGAGACCGAGTCTGTTGAGTTAGCGTCATACCGATTGCATGATGTGGCGGCTAACTGGTACGAGTCTTGGAGGGCGTCCGGGGAGAGGGTGCCCCTCCGGCGGTATGGGGCGAGTTCACGAGAGGCCTTTCTTGGCCATTTTACGCCCAGGCTGGCGAGCCGGGGTAGACAGATTCCTGCTGTTGAAGCGAGAGGGGGGTAGGAGTGTCCCGGGGAGTATAGTGCGGAGTTTGACTCGGCCCCGGAATGCGTCCGCTTATGTAGGCGATATGACTAACCGAATGCACCGGTATGTGATGAGGGCGGACCGGTATTTGGTTGACGATTGTTTGGTGATGGCGGCCCGGCCGGTATGGATATTGCCCGTGTACGAGCACACGCCCGGGGGTATGGAGGACAGACACGAGAGGGCGTCGGCCGTAGGGACTATGACGAGGGGCCAGCCCAAGAGGGCCGGATCCGGCGGGTGATGCGGAGAGACTCGAGCGCGGAGCGGCCTCGAGCGGCGACGCGAGATATTCTCCCCGGCTAGCACGGAGCACACCCCCCACAGTTGTCGGGCGGAGGCGGGCCGTCTTCCAGGTATTCAGGAGCAGGTCAGAGCTCCAGGGCCTCGGGTTCACAGATGGATAGAGGTTCCAGCCAGTTGAGGCCACCCCTACCCCGATGTCCTCACTGCAGGAGACGCCACCCGGGAGGGGAGTGTTACCGTGCCACGGGTGCTTGCTTTACCTGTGGCCAGCAGGGCCACCTTATGAGAGATTGTCCACTCAGGGCCAGTCCAGGTGGTGCAGCCCAGCCTACGGGGTCGGTTGCTGGTTCATCTTCTTCGGTAGCTATGCGCCCTATGGGGCAGGGTATGCCGGCACCAGTAGGCCGTGGTAGAGGTCGTGGCGGAGTCCCCGATTCTAGCGGTCCTTCGAACCGCATATACGCCTTGGCGAGTAGACAGGATCCGGAGGCGGCACCGAATGCGGATCCAGGTATATGAGCCCTTATTGTAATATTCTTATGTATGTGTATTTGTTGTATGAATGTTGTTTAATAGCGGCAAGTAGAGATCCGAAAGCCGATAATCGGGTATTTATAAATAACGACGATCAAGGTATGTCCGTCGCCATAGGGAACTTGGGAATGCAAACGGGAAGTAGGCATATTCATAGATGAGAAGTTAATATCGAGGGTTGAAGAGGGCTAAAATAGTAAGTGTGTTATGAGAGCGTTCGGAAATCTGTTAGGACTTCAACTTACTCCAGATTATGTGATGAAGGTCATGTGATGAGGCGGACGCGATCATACTGGTGTCAAAGCATCGTATTTCATCAGAGTTCCGAGGTTAAGCGTGCTGGGGTGAGAGCAAATTCAGGATGGGTGACCCCCTGGGAAGTGTTCTGAAAAATCTTATAAATTCTGATATAGGAAGCAATAAGAAACTAGAGTAGCCTAAGGGAAATTAGAGTAATCAGAGTGGGCGGAAACATTAAGAGGTCGCGTAGGCCGGAGCGGACTAGACTGGGGAAAAGAAAAAGGGTGCATCACAGCTCGAGGATTAGGGTGAGTTGGGATAGTGCTGGGAATATTTTGTAAGCAAGATAGGGGAAATTGTGTCTATATAAGTATGTACATGATATCCTGTATATGACTATATTAGCGGATATATGTATTCCGACAACCAATGTGATGGTATGTAGAAGGTTCAAAAGCTGGGAAAAAAAAAAGGCCGTAACTAGGATGGGGTATACGTTATGCAAGTCGTATGGAGGTAGTTATGTTACCTTTGAATGCTTATGTGCTAGGGATGAGCCTAAGTAAATGCCTAATGAGAAAAGTTCGGATTCAACGATAACAATAGGGTTACGAGATTTTGGGTACGTTAAGGAAAGATGTAAAGATTGCAACATAATGTGTGACCGGAAAGTTGAAAGACGAGATCTAAGCAAAGGAACAATAGAAGAGTTCGAATTAAAGATAAAGAGATGACTTGAGAAACTGACAATGGGATAAAGAAGGAATATGACTGGCAGATACGGCTGCATGCTATGGTAATAAAGGGAATTTCCCCCGAGATCCTTATACGACCTTATAAGACTAGTTGAACATTCGAGGACGAATGTTCTAAAGGGGGGAAGGATGTTATATCCCGTATTTTTTACATTGGGACAATCCGGGTTAACTATGGTAAGCTAGGGTCAAGACCATTCCGGGATACGAAGTCGAGACTTTTGACCTTCGATTTTGTTTTAAGACATAAGTTGTTCATGAATTTGTTGGCATGGAACATTTAGGAAAATTTGGGACTAAAAGTGGAATATTGAGAAGTTGGAAATTATTGAAGAAAATGGCCCTTTGGCCGTGTGGTGTGGGAGATGGCCCCACACATTTTGTGGCCAAATTTAATTGGTCCAACCCATGTGTGGGCCATGGGCACTTGGATGGTTCATCTAGGGGCATAAAAGATGACTAATAAGTCATCTTTCTTCATTTCCACACACTTAGAAAAAATCAAGACTTGGAAGAACAACAACAACAACCATTCGGCCAAGAGAGCAAATTTCAAGACCAAGATTTAGCCATCACAAAATTAATTCTTCCTAGCAAACCTACTAAGTGAAGGGTCCTCATTAACGTGGAAGTGTTGTTTGGGTCAACAAACCTCTTGTTTTCATCCGTTGCTAACCCTAGCCAACTTGGAAGTGGAGAAAAAAGGTAAGATTTAATCTTGTTTTTATGTGTTATGAATGATGTGTGCATGTTGTGGTATGCAAAAATGGATGAAATTCATGAAAGAAGTGCATGTGGAAGTGTAGCCGTGTGCATGGTGTAGCCGTGTGGATATGTGTGTTGTGTTGAAGTGATGAATTAAATTCTAGTTATCATGTTTGGTTGTTGTAGTGTGAAGAAATGGATGAGAATCATCAATATGTGTATGTGTATTGTTGGCCGAGTATAGGTTATGTCATGTGACAAGAATGGATCAATTCTATTTGGTATTTTGATTGTTGTCGTTATGAATTCTATGTTGCCGATAAGAGTTTAATGACTCAAGATTGATGTTGTAATTGTTATGGGCTGATTTGGAGGATTGTGTGCATTTAACGTAATTCCTATATTTATGAGAATGACATTGTTAGAGTGTGAATTGTTGGTGTAAATCATGATTCGGAAGTTGAGAATGTGTTATGGAAGTGGTTCTCGGGTTTGGGAACAATTTCGGGTGAATTGGAGCATTTGTTGGATTGTTGGAAATATTGTGTGAATTGTTTAAAGAGTTCTTGAATATTGTTTGAATGGTTTCGGATTGGTAATTGAATATGTGAGCATTAGTGTTAGTTTGATTATATGTTGGTTTAAATGTATGTAGTTATAGTGAACATAATTGGAATGTTGTCGGAATGTGTGGAGAAGAATTATTAATGTTTGAATGCGTTTCGAATTGATTGTGGATATTGTTGGAATGATTGTTGGTGTGGTTGTTGTTGGATTTGGCCGTGTTGAATTCTCGGGGTTGTGCATTTACAGGGGAAGTGCTGCCCAAATTTTCGTAGAATTATGTGCTAGTTTGGAGATGAACTCCTAAATGCCTATAGTTTATGTTGGTATTTAATGATGTTATGTAGATCTTGGGGAGTCCGAGACATAGGCTTGGTTTGGATTAGCATTGAGAGCAGACGAGGTATGTGAAGCTCACCTTTCTTTCTTTTGGCATGCCTTAGTTGTAAATAGGCTATGACACGAGCCTCGAGGAAATTCTATTCTCGCGATCCGAGCATGTCTATGATTCTCATTTGTTTCTTGGTCTTCGTATGCTTGATATGATGAAATATTGGCCCTTATGTCTTTGGAATATTTGATTTTCAAACGTTGCATAAAAAGTTTTGTTTTTAAAGAGTTCCGTAACTACGAACGACCGTAACTTTCACAGAAAGGCTCGGATTGCCCCGATATGTTCGTAGGAACTTTTATGGCATATGATGATTATGTATTCCATAGGCGGGCCCGACTTGGGTCGACACCCATCCGTGGGCCCCGCGACTTTCCTTTATGTACTTCTGATGATTTTTGAAAGGATATGATATGACTATTATTCCGATTTTAAGTACGATCAGGTTACTAATCTTTTGAGTTTATAATAATGATTCGACAACATATGATGACTTTAATTTTCATAGGCGGGCCCGGATTGGGTTGACGCTCGTCCGTGGGTCCCGCGACGTTCCTTTGTATAGTGCTAACGACTTTTTGAAAGAACTTGAGATGACTACCTTTCCGACCCCCGAGTATGATTATATATTTATCTATTGAGTCTGAAATGATGATTCGTATACTTATGATTTCGATACGTAATTATGATTTCTAAAGTTTTATTCGATATGTTCCCGAGTGATATTCGGCAGAAAATCTTGTCACGACCCAAACCCCGTGGGCCGCGACTAGTGTCCTGTCTGGACACCCATACGTACCTACCTGACCGATCTGGCATACTAAACTTAATTCCGTTTAGACATACATAAATTCATACATGTATATAAAATACATCGCACGAAAATATATACATACTTAAACCTCGTACATAAGCCGTTAGGGCTATCATAGTAAGCGAATTATTTAATTCTATGCAGACTCGCATTTACTTACCAGAACAGTGACAACCCACAACCCACAAACATGTCTACAGGCCTCTAACATACATAACAGAATCAGAAGACGGGACAGGGCCCCGCCGTACCCAAATAAGCATATGAACAAAATGTATGTCAGCAAAAGTATATACCAAAAGTATAAGCTCCGGATCAAGGGGAGCGACTCCAAACAGCAGAACAGATATCCTACGCCGTGGCGTATCACGCGGTGCGTCCGTACCGCGGGCATGTAGCGCAGCCCCCCCGAAGAGGGGGTCGGTGTACGAAAAATGTATCGAGTATGTAAAGCGTAAAGGTAACAAGTATAATCATAATCAAAGACAGAGCACAAACATAACGTACGGAGCTATGGTTAGAATCAAGTACAAAAGGTAATACCTTGTCCGAGACCCGTAAAACATAATGCATATCGTATCATATAACGTCATGCAAACATGTATCGTGTCCCGGCCCTCTGATAAGGGACTCGGTAAGTGAAGTCAGGCATAACAAAATCATGTATCATGTGTGCAGATGACGTGTCCCGACCCTCATTAAGGGACTCGGTAATATGGAATCATATCTGTCAAAATCATATATCATGTATGCATAACGTGTCCCGACCCTCTACTGCGGGTCTCGATGAACGATAGTCGCGTGCCGTCCGGCCACCATCCCCGTATCATCATATCATAGTCATATACGGATAACGTGTCCCGGCCCGCAAGTACGAGGGACTCCGTGAATAATGCAAAAAAATGCGCATGAGAACATGTCCCGGCCCGGCTCGCGTGAAAAGACATATCATGACTTGCACGAACGTAGTAATGCGAAACATATGCATGTAAGTCCAGACTCAATAGACAAATCAAACAATACGTCATAATACATACCTTTCGGATGACGTGACAGATTATGTCAAAGCAGAATTTTTGAGTTCGTATGTAACAAATATATCACAGGGCTCACGGAATATTCAGGATGATCGTCTTTTAACATACGGAACAATTCAAATGACATATCACTTCAAGGAAATCGGACGACACTCGTATATATATGTATGCCCTTTTGGGGATGGCACGATTACTTACATCGAGTCATGTTTCTAGGATCATAACACATGTCAAAATAGATTACAGACTCGTCATATTTATCATTCGACAACGGTACATGATCAAAAGATTTCTTTAAGCATTGTATAGAAATAAATCAATTAAAACCATAGTAAGAGGTCCCGGAAGTTCCGTGGCCCACCCTCGTGAATCGAGGTGGTGAACTCAAATTATGGATCATAAACCTTATGGAGTTATTCATGAGAATTTTGGGACAATCCGAGTCCATTTGGGAAGGTTACATGCGTATAAGTCGCTTTGATGACAATTTGTAAAGAAACTAATTCAATTGCGTTAAAAGAAATGGGGCCAATTTCAATCTCGGGTTTCAAGAGATGAAGTCATATCTAAGGCTCGCGTCCGAGCCTAATACGTTTAGAACATGCCAAAGAATAGAAGGGAAGACTTTACATACCTTCCTTGCCCTTTACGCTTGCCAAAACTCCAACCCCGTTTCGTCAAAAATCTGCAAATGGTCACTTTTACCCGTTACTATTCATGAGACTTGAAATCCCAATCTTGGGTTAATAATTGTCTACCAAAATTTCGGCAGCACCTCCCCTATAAATATGACACCCCGAGAATTTATCTCGGCTCAAATGTCAACAACAACAATCCCAACAACAACAACAATACCAATAATCGTTACAAAACACATATTAACATAAATAATCTTCCTTTCTACATAATACATTAACTTCCGTTCTCACCTCACACTGTCAATCCAATATTGACGTTTTCATATTTATTCACTAATTTAAGGCCATTCAAATACGATTCGGGCACATTTCTTATTATTCTACAAAATATACCAAATTTCCATCGAACCATAATCCATCCCAACTTCTACAATGCAACCAAAATCTACCAAACCACATTATTTTCCTTCCAAACTCATTAACAATAACCATAATTCACATTTAAACCTTACTTCCATACTTATACAAAATCATATAAAATTCACATAATTCGCCATAACAACATACAACCATTTTCGATGCCGACTCAATTCATTAAACCTCTATTTACGTCACAAAGGTCACAACGACCTAACTAAACAACTAAACAAACTTCACTTCACCTCCCCCTTCACCTACACTACACGGCCACACACACACTTCACACACAAACACCCACGGTCACACTTCAACATCCACAACCCAACCAAAGTCATCAAACTCCCATTTCCGATATAGAATACACAACAACTACAACTAAAATATAACATAAAAAATCAACTAGTCTTAGCTACATAACACATGCATGCACACGGTCAAGTCATGAAGTTTTCATAATTTTATGAGTTCTATCCATTTCTCCATACTACAACACAAACAAATCTTCCATAACACATAAAGAACATGAAATCCTTACCTTCTTCCAATGAAATCTCCTTGCCTCCAAAACCACTTTCTTGCCAAACTAATTATACCACTTTGAAGAGCACCTTGAGCCTAGTAGAAATATAGGAAAATTACAACTTTTGAACCAAGATTAAAGGCTTGGAAATTTTTTTTCTTTTTCCTCCTCTCTTCCTCACGGCCGAATGGCCTTTCTCTTTTTTTTTCTTCTTTTATTTTGATTTCTTGAAAATTCTAGAGGTGATCACATATATATATATATATATATATATATATATATATATATATATATATATATATATATATATATATATATATATATATATATATATATATATATGTGTCCTCTTAATTAGTCACATGTTTCTCACATGGAATGGCTTGGGCCATGCTTGGCCGGCCACCCTCCTAGTTTTGGGCTTCAATTTTTCATTTTTTTTTAGCCCAATTCTTGGCTACTTTGTGAAATTCATGAAACAAATTTCCAAAATTCTAATTTTGCCCTTAGTCTTCCTCAACATCTCCGCATCCATACTTCCATAACCGGCATACACATATTAAGAGAAATCCAGCATGACCTTATTCCTTACAAACCAAAGTTAATTCCAAGCTTTCCAAATACGCAAAAATGCCGGATATAACAAATCTGATTTGACTATTGTTTCGATTTTGAACTAACAGTTCGTTTTGATTATCCTATTGGGTCTTTGTAAGTGTTTTGCATTGCATATGGTTTCCCACGACTCTGTTCGTGCATACTATGGTTACTTCCTTCGCCGTGTCCCGGGCCGGTTATGTTTCGTGCGCACTATATGATATTCTGGAGTATGATGTGTCCGGTTCGCCGAGCCCCTCCGCTATAGGGCCGGGTACCGTGTATATGTGATATTGCCGCTGGACTTTTGACTGCGGTATGTGTTATTGCTGCTGGATTTTTAACCGCGGTATGTGATATTGCCACTGGATTTTTGACCGCGGTATGTCAGATTTCGGAGATATGAAAGCTTCTGGAGTATGAGGTGTTATGGCGCCAATGACGGGCGGGCGACCATATTCTAAGAGCCCTGTGCATGATTTTTGTTTTGATAAGCAAGCATTTTGGCATTCTAGATTTTGCATTTACTTTTCTGTACTTCTGTTTCGATTATGACTCGATTCTTTCTCGTATCTTCTACTTTGCATACTCGGACATATTCCGCACCGACCCCACGTCTTCGGGGTTGCGTTTCATGCCCGCGTGTACGGCATACGGTTCGGTGATCCGCCAGTCTAGGACACCCATCCTGCTGTTTGGAGAGCTCCCTTTGTTCCGGAGCCCACATTTTGGTATACATTCGTCCGTTGCATATGTATTTATTTGATCGAAGTACGGCGGATTTCTGTCCCGTCATATGATTCGTTGACCATTTAGAGGGTACGTAGACGTGTTTGTGGGTTGTGCCTACTTTTGTACGGTGTGTTCGTATGATATATGTTCAGGCGATCCCGTTCGCCGTAGCGACCTTGTCGGCTTGCATCTCGTATATGTTTTGGGCCGACGCGCCATTTGATAGCCTTTAAAACTTCGATATATATATGTTTGCTTTTGAGACAGTTTAAGATAATTTGAGACGGCGTCTGATATTTGTATACGTATAAGCCATCTGTGTGTGATTCGAATTTGTGCATATGTTTGGGTGCCCAGCTCAGGCACTAGTCACGACCTACGGGGTTGGGTCGTGACATCTCGCTAGGCTTTACTTATTTTTGTATCAATCCTTATTACGTCCTATTCGTATTCGATCCCATAGTGTAACACTTCTTAACTTCTTACCCTTTTTGGTCCACTTTATCCTTAACATTTCACAGGCTGTCTTATCAATACATTCATATCCGTCACACTTCCTTTCTTCTGTACTCTTGTCTTAATCATACTATTACCTCTTCCAATGATAAACTCGTCATAATTTATCTCTGCTTAACAATTCAGTCGGTACCTTAAATAACATTCCATCAAGATTTACCGGCCCTTTTCTAAATCATCTCTTAGGATTACAGGCCCTTTCTAATTTCTTTTATCATATCGATATCGGCCTTCTAATTATTATTATCCTCAATTCGATTAACTTATTTTCTCGAGGCCAGCTATACTCGTAACTTAGTCAGATCTTACCATTACTGTTGACACGACCTTTCAAGGCATAGCACAAACCCATATCTCATTCTTTTTTTATTTCTGGGAAAATTTCGGCAGAGTTTCCTCTATATTTCTTACTATCTCAAAACCTGCACGCAGGAGATACCAACAATGCCTCACAGGGCCAACATATGTATACATGTATATCATATCATATCACAGCCACACAGGGCTCCCAATATCAACAACAGCACGAAAATAATGAACATACCTTGTATGCCTAGCTCAAACTACACCTGTTACACTTTCCTGTTTATTTTCCCTTTTAATCTTCAACTTGTATCTCAATCGTACTTCAATATCTTGCCCGACATATACCTTTCATACCTTTGCTTACCTGCGTGCTTTGTGATTTCCAATATCGCTAGTCACCTTTTTCTGTCGATGCCATTCCTCTGCTGAAATCAAAAGTTAGTATCAGGAATCTCATTTCCTGTGACTTGGCTCTATGTAACGATCTAAGAAGTGAAAGAAGATTAACCACCCTAGATGCCCCGTAGCCTCCTGTTTATAAATGTGGCGCGCTTCACACCATAAACGGGACTCTCCAATTTATCACACGACTTTGCGATACAACCCCAGGACGATACTCATAACCATCTTGCATGACATAAGTCGATAATGACCAATGCCTTATCACACCCTAACCATCGGCTTACATAGCGACAGGGTGTGATGGGCACTCTAACATAACTCCGACCCTTACTTAGGCCGAGCGAACCCGCCAATCCGAACTCGTGATACTCATAACCATACAGTACGGGCCCGCAAAACACATAAGTACATAATGAAAATTTTTCGAAATAGGAATAAAACAAACATGCCTTTGATCTTTATCAAATCAAATAAAACTATATGTGGAGTTTTAAGGTGTTTTAAAAGCCTAAAATGAAACATATGAAGTTCGTAACATAATGCGTACAAACTGATACATCGGCTTACATAGCCGCTTACAAAACCGACATCTTAGATACACGACAAAAAAGCTCCACAAATTTCTCCAACATAACCTTCCGATTCATATCATAACTAAGTTCAAGCTCTACAAAGTGGTATAAATATCTTGGCAAGAAAGAGCTGGCAAGTGGAAAAAAAGTTGGAAAAGGGTAAGAATTTAATCTTCTTTTATATGTTATGTATGGTTGTGTATGTTGTGGTGTGTGGAATGAGGGAAATTCATGACCGTGTGGTTGTGGTATAGTATGGAAAGGGATGAATCAATTTTCTTAAGTATTTTGGTTGTTGTTACAATGGAATCTATGATGAGAAATGGAAGTTTGATAATTCTAGTTCAAGTTGTAGTTGTCGGGAAGTTGTTTTAGAAGTGGATGGAAACTAATGTTGTTAGTGTGAATTGTTGGTGTGATTTATGAAGTTGAAAAGAAAGAAATCGCCAATCCTTGTTGAGTTTGGACATCTTCTACTAACATCTTATTGTTTGGACTATGTGAACAATTATGAATTAGACGGCGTAAAAAAGAATTGGTAATGTTAGCATTTGGAAACGATATTGTTATAATGTTTGTTGGTTTTGGTTGTTGTTGATCCTCGAATGAATTTACGGGGGAGTCGATAGACAAGCATTACTTCCAACTTTTGCATTCGACTTATAAATGACATTTGGTACTTATGACCAATTGTAGATTTTTGGAGAAGCGAGTTTGGACGCACGTAAAGCATGAAACTAGAATATCGGAACCTCGGGGATAATTCCGCTCTCGGAAATCCGATCATAATCGAAATAGGGGTTACGGGGAACAAGTATAATAACCGCCGCCTCGGCTCGACTCGGGTGGGGCCCACGCATAACCAACGCTTGCCTTTTTTTTGGAAACACTTATCATGCACCTCATACATATGTAAGAACGATTTCGGTAAGTAAAATCATATCATAATCAGTGTCATCATATCATCGTCGCGTTTGGTACATATATTTTTCGTATTTTCTGCTTTGCATACTCGGCATATTCCTCTAGCGATGGGCGACTCGGTGAGTAAAATCATATCATCATGTCATCACATGCATCATGTCGTGTGTAGAGATATATATATATATTGTGTTATGAATTTCATGTGTTTCCTGACCCATGCCCCCCAGCGAGGGACTCGGTGAATAGAATCATCATATACGCCATCACGCCGCCATCCCCACATCATCACATCATATATCATCATATTATCATATATATATATATACGTACCGGCCCTCCTAGTGAGGGACTCGGTGAATAATGCGGGGAGTGAGTGTGCACGAATACGTATGCCATCTGGCCGCCATCCCCACATCATCACATCATCATATCATCATATTATCATATATATATATATACCGCCCCCTAGGACTCGGTGAAAGATGCATTGAGGCATGCACTCGAAAGCGTAGTGCACGAGTGAGAAACCATATGCACATAAATCATCATTACAGACTTGATAGATAAGTAAGTAGCCGACGCTCGAGAGTTAAAACGGAAGTCATATTAAGTTCTTTCAAGACAAAGTCACTAGGACTATACAAAGGAAAATCTCGGGGACCACGGATATGCATCAAACCAATCCGGGCCCGCCCGTGAAAGTTAAAGTCATTATACGTTATAGAGTCACTTACGAGCATATCAAAGCAATCCGGTTCTGTCTATGAAAGTTACGGACATTTTTAGACATATGATCCTTTAGGAACAAAACCGTTTATACAACATTTTAAATCCAATCATATCAAAGACATAAAGACCATAGCTTGACCATATTAAGGATGCCAGCATCAAGAAGCAAATATGACTCATAAACATGCTCGGAACTTAAGAATGGAGTTACCCCAAGGCACAAATCAGGTCATATCTTACTTACTTCCGTCTAAGACATGCCAAAAGAAGGAAAGAGTAAGCTTTACATACCTTGTCCGCTTTCTAAACTATTCTGAACTTAAGCCTCGGCTTCTCAAAATCTACAATATCAGCGTTAGATGCCAAACATTAGTCGTAAGCACTTAGGAATCCAATTCCAAGCTATCACTTTATTTACAGAAATTTGGGCAGCATTTCCCCTATAAACTCAACATCCCCGAGAATTCAACTCGGCCAAATATTCAACAACAATACCAACAACCATGTTAACAATATCAATAATCAATTTCAAACGCATTCTAACTTTAATAACTCCTTTCCACATAATTCGACGACATTCAATTTACCTTCCATTTAACTACATACATTCAAGTCAACATCGACGCTCACAAGCTCAAGTACTAATCCAAACCATTCATACAAGATTCAAGAACATTTCAAAAAATCCGCACAATATTCAAAACAACCCATCCAATATACCATGCAACCCGAAACCTCCCAAGTTCAAGAAAACAACAACAACACATTTCTTTCCTTCAAATTCATCAACTACACGAACAATCCACACTTTAGCAACATTATCTTCATAAATACAAGAAACTATATTTAATTCACATTAGCTTCCAAAACAACCCAAACCCACACACGATTTTATCTTCAACTTAATTCATTATAGAATTCACAACACAACAACCAAAAATACTAAAAAAAATTTAGTTCATTCCTTGTCACAAAACAACCCATACTCATGGCTCAACATCAACATACAAAGTTTCATGAATTTCATCCATTTCTACACACTATTCCCTCTGTTCTAATCCGTTAAAACTCTGAATAAACTTGTTAACTATTATAGCCCGTATTTCGTGCGCTCGGACATTTCAAAGAAGTCGTGGAATGTGGAAGGTAAGATCGCTTTCCAAAACTATTTTAATGCGCAAGTGGGTTATTAATATTATTTAGGAATATTGTTGATATGGAATATCGAGAAAGGTTAAGGGAAAAATTGAAATTTGCGAAATTTATTTCATGAATTTTAAAATACCAACCTAAGCAAGTGGGCTAGAAAGAAAAAATTGTTGGTCTTGGAAAATGGCCAAGGGTGGCCGGTTGGGCCAAGGCCCATGAAGAGGTCAAATTGTGTAATTAAATAGATAAAAAGGGCCATGTGATTATATATATATATATGGACAAGGCTTGTAAGGCAAGACATTGGTCATCCTTTAATTTGAGAAAATTGTAGAAAAAAGAAGAAAATTCTAGAAAAGAGGAATGGAAGAGAGGCCATGTGCCCCTCATATGCTCATAAGTCTTATATATACATATGAGTGGATGAATTATTCATCACTTCAATTGGAGAAACAAGAAAGAAAGAACCAAAAAAAAAAAAAAAAGAGAAAGAGAGAGGAGAAGAGTGGGTTCGGCCATGGCTCCAAAATTTAGCCATGGAAAATTGATGAAGAAAAATTATTTTCTCCTAGTTTTCCTACCTAATGGAAGGTCCTCTACAACAGGGAAGAGTTGTTGGAACATGAAAATCATGCGTTGGAAAAATTCATGACCTCAACCAAGAGGAAACTTGAAGGGAAAGAGGTAAGAGTTCACCCCTTTTATATGTTATGGGTGATTTATGCATGTTATAGTATTGAGGAATGGATAGATTTCATGAAACGTATGCATGTTGGTTGTAGCCGTGGATGGTTGTCTTGTGTAGAGAGAATGGACTAATTTTATGTAATGTGTTGATTGTTGTTTTAATATGTAGAAAAGGATGCAGTTCATGAAAATATGAAAGTTGTTGATATGGTCAGTGATGTGTGGGTGTGCGATGTGTTGTGTAGGGAAGATGAATTAAATATATGTAGTACGCGATTGTTGTTGAAATGAATAGAAATGGATGAAAATGCATGAAAATTCATGAAAGCATGCATGTAGTTGTTGTGGCCGTGTAGGTATGTGCATTGGGTGGAAGTAATGGACTAATTTCATTTGGTATGTTAATTGTTGTTGTGAAAAATTTTATGATGAAAAGTGAAGATTTAATATGGTTAGAGATGGAGTTAAAAGATCTTGAAGGAAGTAGTATGTTGATTAAATTGTTATAATGTACTTTGGGTTGATTATTGAAATTGTTAGTATGATTATTGGCATTATTGTGGATGGCTTGGCCGGGTTGAATTCCCGGATTGTTGTTGATGGAAATTGACCAAGTTGAACTTGGTGGGATGGAGTATTTACAGGGAAAATGCTGCCGAAATTTCGGTAGGCAAGTGTTACCTTAAGATTCAACTTCTAAATGCTCTAATTGACGTTTGGTAAATGTGACCAAATTGTAGATTTTGGCGAACTTGGAACTGGAATTTGGAGTAGCGTAAGAGGCGGAAAAGGTATGTAAGGTTTCACCCTTCCTTTCTTGGCATGTCTTAGACGTAGTAGGTTTGGACACGGGCCTCGGGACAATTCCTTCCCTAGAAATCCGAGATTGAAATTAACCCTTTTTCATTCAATAGAATTGAATTAATATTTTGCATAAAATGTTGGAAAGTTACCTAAACATCTAGAACTCGCCGAAATAGGACCCGACTACCTTAAAACTCTCATAAGTGACGTCTTGGAATGTAACATATGTAAATTGTGTACGCCACCTCCTTTGACTCGAGGTGGGCCCACCGTTCGGATTTTCTTTATTGCTCCGTTTATCAAACGATAAGTATTGTAACTATTCTAACGAGAATATTTCTATGATGATAATGATAACGATGATGTAAGGAAAAGGATATGTCTGTGATAAGTACGACAAGAATGATTCCATGACTAAGAGCCTTAAGTCAAGAATCCAATGCGAGTATGAAAGTGTTTAACTAGTTCTTGATCTTTAATTCTATTTCTTAGTTATGATACTATTTTCTAAAGATTTCAAGGCATACAAATTAACGTTTATGATGTCCATGATTTCATTCTATGTTTTCTTTTAATATTATTTTCCGTTGATAGTCTCGCCTTATGATAATCGTTCCTCCATAGTCTCGAGATAATCAGGACGACCCTGGTTATTCCATAATGTAATCGGAGGTTTCCGACCTTATGTCACTCCGATGGATACATGACTTTCTTTGGGCTCTCCTGCATGCTTATATGACATATGTATATGAGATATGTATATGCACATGGGGTGGGGGAGGGGATACATGGGGAATGGGAAGGAAACATGTTTCATTGCCACACTGTCCCGTTTATCATCCCGGACGCGGGATGCCCGGACGCGGGATTTATGGGCGAGCCGGAGTATTTCGGCGCAATGTGGGCGAGCCGACGCTGTTCGGTGCTATGATACTATATGATACACTATGACTTGATATGACATAACACGATATGATATGATATGACATGATATGCTATGATATAACATGATACGATATAAGATCTACTTTCTATGTATATGGAAAAGAAACGTTTTCAAAGGAAAGACAAGCATGCATGGTATCCAGCCAAAAAGGCATTCACATGTACAGGTTGTCCTCTTGTCTCATCACATGTTCTATGATCCCATGGTATTGTTGTTCATACTTATGTCCCTGTTTGTATTATTTTTCATGCCTTACATACTCAGTACATTGATCGTACTGACCCCTCTTCTTTGGGGGGCTGCGTTTCATGTCGCGCGGTACACCCGCATTAGTGAAGCTAGCATAGAGATGTTCCAAAGAGAGTTGGTAGGCTCCACTTGTCCCGGAGTTTGCCGCCGAGTCGGAGTATAGATGCTATGATGCTTTGTTCGAAGTTAGAGACTTTGCGTAGAGTCGTGGGTATTGGGTTGTCAGTCTGTAAGCGGCCCCAGCAGCCGATATGTTATTATGTTTCGTTTCACACGTCTTATATGATGTTAGATTTTACTTATGGAAAAAAAAATTCTATGTATTCATTCTAACTGATTCATAAGTTCATATGTGTAATAAGAGTCAGCGGGTTCGCTCGGCTCCGAATATGGGGTCGGGTGCCCATCACACCCTAGTAAGACCAGGGTGTGACAAAGTGGTATCAGAGCAGGTCGGTCTAAGGGTTGTCTACAAAGTCGTGTCCGGCAGAGTCCTGTTTATGGGTGTGAAGCCGGCCACATTTATAAACAGGAGGCTGCGGGGCATTTAGGAATTGTTGACCTTCTTTCTGTCCTATGATCGTGCGACAGAGCCAAGTCCTAAGAAAATGGAATCTCCTATACAGGTTTTACCTACGACGGAAGAAAATGAGAAGCGATACGGAAAGTTACGGGGACGAGTATTGATGTTACGTTCGTTACCGAAGTCGGAGGCTCTGTATGGCCGAGATGTGTCGTATACATATGTAAGCACAAGGTATTGTTAATGTTTGTTTGTGTGCGATTTGAATAGTGAGAATGATAAAGGAGGCCCTACCGAATGGGTACGTCTAAGAGAAAGAAGCGCGGAAAGGAAATACGATAAACGAGCGATAAGTGAGATGCGATGTTTCGGAAAGGTTATGGATTTGGCATGGCGATGAAGGTACGGTCACTACCCTCGAAACTGAGGCCCGGGACAAGAAATAGTCGTACACACAAGTGGGAGGTGAACATTGGGAACCAAAAATGGCAAAACAAAGAATTGTAAAAGAAAGGACGTGTTACGAAAGTTCTTCGGAGTCTTTGAAACCTCGTCTTGCCCAGAACATGTAATAAAGGCCATGTGAAGAAGCGGATGCGAAAATATCGGCATTAAGGCACTGAATTCCAGTAAAGATTTTGGGTTAAGCGTGCTCAGGTGGGAGCAATTCTATGATGGGTGACCCCCTGGGAAGTTGGCAAGAAATTCTCTGATTGAGACATAAGCGACAAATAAAAATTAAGGTAATCTAAGGAAAACTAGGATATACGGAATGGTTGGAGACCATAGGAAGACGTGTAGGACACGGCAGACTAGTTCGTTGAAGGGACAGAAGGTGTCTCACAGCCCTAGAAGTAGGATAGGCTTGAACAGCGTTTGGAAGTATTTTGGTGGGCTAGTTGATAGTAATTATATATGTATGTATATATATATGAAGGAATGGAATGTCCCACATATGATTGTGTCGGTGGACATGTGAGTTCCAGCAACCAAAGCTACAGTGTAAAAGGCATCAATCGAGTAGGGGTACCACAGTTCGAGTGACAGCAAGGATAAAGAGTACAGGTGTTGCGAAGTAAGCTGGTATTGTTTTACTATAGGTTGAGATTGGAAGTCCTAGTATAACGATCTTAGGAAAGGAAAAGAGTGAGTAGATGGAAAGCAAAGAAAACAAAGTGTCGGAAGGAGGTGAACGGTATGGAAATGTGGATAGAGGGATGATATAGGCGGAAAGCAAAAGAAAACTTAAGACAAGAAATTTTCGATATGTTCGGTGTAGAGTTGGGAAGAGAGATGAGAAATAAGGTATAGACGAAGACTTCATAAAAGGGACTGTTGGCATGTAAGGAACCCCTTATAAAGGGGGAGACTATATTATATTAGCCCTGAAAAAGGGGTTGCAACATTCTCAAGTATTAGAAAAAGAGGTCTATTAGCTTGGGAGCGGAGTTCAAAATATACTGGCATATCGCAAGAACACGGGGGAGAAATAACAACGAAATGGTAAAAGGTGTACCAAGAGACAGACAGGAGGATAAAAGAGAAGTCTGTAGCCACGCTAGATCGTTAAGTAAAGATTGTGTACCCAGACATGGTTTCCGTTAAGGTGAGGAGATGAACAGTAACAGAAAAGAGATGGTCTGAGAAAGACAAGGGAAATGCGTGGGTCCAGTAAATTAGATGTTATACCTCGCATTTTATGCGTATTCGGAAAAATTGGAAACAAGTCGGAATGGTAGGAATTAAGGTTTCCATTGGATTCTACATAGCGTGCATGTGATATTCAAGGAAATATTGACGCATAGGAAATATTAAGGAAGGTTAAGGACATTGTAATGTATTGATTTTGCTTGGTTCATGAGTGGCTATGGAAAATGTAGATGTGGAAATATCGGAAAAGACTAAGGGCAAAATTGGAATGTCGGAAAATGGTTTCATGAATTATCAAAAATGTGGATTAAGAGGTTGGCTTGGAATTAACAAAAAAATAGGACAAGCCAAGCCCAACCCAAAGGGGTGGCATTATAACCTTGTTTGGCTTAAGCTTAATGAGTTGAACATGTGACATGATCATGTGACCACTAATTAATATAAAGGGGCAATATTCATGAAAATCTCTGAAAATTCAAGACAAATTGAGAAAGGAGAAAGAAAGAAGATGAAGAAAATAAGAGAAGGCCTATTCGGCCATGACATAGGGAAATTGTCCCCATGAAATCTCCTCCCAAAAATTATTTTCTTGCTATATTCCTACCAATTCAAGGTCCCTCTACAACTTGGTGCAATTGGTTTGGAAGATTGAGTCTTGGTTTCTTCAATTCAACACTTGAGGGAGTGAAGAAGTTTGGAGAAAAAGGTAAGATTTTATTCCATTTATTTATGTTTTGAAGGTTTTATTTGGTGGTTATGGGAATATGTAGACGAGTAGAAATCTAGTGAAATGGAAGCTTGCATGGTAAAAATAAAACATGCATACGCCGAATGTATACAATAAAGTATATTGGATTTTTGTGTTGAATTCTAGTTGTAGTTATTGTGGAAATTGTATTGGAAATGAGAAAGTTGAATGGAAAAGGAATGAAGTTGGAAATTGGCCTTTGGCCGTGGTATGTGACAAAGGAATTGTGATGGATTTATTTTGTTTAACGTGTTAGTCGGCGTTTATTGTGATCATTATAATGTAAATGATGAAATTAGCATTGAAATGGAATGAAAACATATGTCGTATTTATGTATGGATTTTATGATATTATGGTAATTAAGTTGTTAAGATGCGAATTGTGATAATCGTTGATGAATTTGGAAGATGGAAATATGTTATGAATATGTATGTTGAAGATTAGAAGATTTGGAGGAATTATGGCTTTGATAGCAAGTTTGTATGTCTTGGGGATATGTTGAGAGAATACTATGAAACGCTTCCGAAATTATATTGTAATGATCTTGATCCGTAGTAAAAGAGCATGTTGATGTTGATTTGAAAATATGAAGTCGAAAATGGAAAGCGTCAGCACATGTCGAAAATAAACTAGTTATGCTATATTGTGGTTTGTAGTGATTGTCGATATCTCGATTTGTTGGTTGTTGGTAATTGTTTTGAGCCGAGTGTAATTCTCGGTGTCGTATGTATAGTGGGAAGTGTCGAAATTCCGTAGCCAAATAAAAACTAAAGATTGAAATGTCAAGTCTCATGAATAGTAAGCTGGTCAATGTGACCATTTGCGTATTTTTGCGAAATGGACGCAGTTGAACAGCAAAGGCGCAAAAAGGTATGTAAAGCCGCCTATTTCTTCTGGCACGTCTTAGGGATTAGGCTCGACTCTGTCCTCTAGATATTCCTACTTCCCGGAATCCCCGTTTTAATTTTCCCCTTTTTTCCCCTTGAAGGTGGAACCCCCCCAGGTCGAATAACTAGAATGGTTTAGATGTATAAAACTTGTCCAAATTCAAGCCCAAGAACCCAAAAGGGGGGGGGTTGGGGCCTTGGTTTTGGGCCCAAGCTTAAGAGTTGAAAGTGACATGGTCATGTGACCACTAATTAAAAAAAGGGGAATATTCAGAAAATCTCTAGAAAAAATTTAAGACAAATTGAGAAAGGAGAAAGAAAAAAAGAGAAGAAAAAAAGAAGGCCCATTCCGGGGGCCCTGACATGGGAAATTGTCCCCTGAAATCTCCTCCCAAAAAATTTTTTTCTTGCTATATTCCTAACCCAAATTTAAAGGGCCCTCTACAACGTGGTGCAATTATTTTTAAGATAACCCGTTGGTTTTGTCGATTCAACACTTTGGGTGGATTAAAAACTTGAAGAAAAAAAGGGAAGAATTTTTTTTCCCTAATTATGTTT